>NC_090649.1:387411723-387539960 GCF_040937935.1 Hyperolius riggenbachi
ATTGCATTAAATGAGACCTCACCAGCCTGGGTGGCAGTAGCTGGGTCCGGTCTGGGTGTCCATGCTGTCCTAATGAGGTTCACAGTGGGGTGGCATCATCACCAGCAGCGTGATTCACAGTGTTCCTAAACAGCATTGGAGCTGCCTTTGATTTGTAATCTCATCCTTTGATCTTCACTCTTCCTCAGCATTCCCCGCAGCAGAACGATCTACATAGGAAAAGCCGCTGTAATCGTCCACAATGATTGCTCTTTGATCTTGCCCAGCAGGCCTGCAGCAGCGCGATCCCAGCTGACAAAGTACATCTTCACAGCGTCCAGAGTCCACAGTGGCTTCCGTACTGCTTTGTTTAATGGTGCCCTCTCATGACCTGTGGCGCACGGGGTCATGAGATGATGCAAGTAAACAAAGCAGTACGGAAGCCGATGTGGACTCTGCCGCTATAGCGGCTGAAGATGTACTTTGTCAGCTGGGATCGCGCTGCTGGGCAAGATCAAAGAGCAATCACTGTGGACAATTACAGTGGCTTTACCTGCGCCGCTTAGAGACATTGTGGATCGGGCTGCGGGCAATGCTGAGGGAATTAAAGATCAATAGACAGGCATTGTGAAGATTACAGCGGCTGCTCCAATGCTGTTTAGAAACCATGTGGATCGCACTGCTAGGCACTCTGGGTGAGACTACAGATCAAAGGTCCAGCATTGGGGATGATTACAGCGGCTTTTCATATGCAGCTCAGAATATATTGCACTGCTGCCACCCCACTGCGGACCAAGGAAACAAGCACCAGACTGTTACAATCGGACTATAAGACGCAGTAACTTTTTCTCTCCACTTTTGGGGAGAAAAGGGGGGGCTTATTGTCCGAAAAAAAACCTGTGAAATGTGTTGCAACTTGGAGTTATGCATTAAAATGTACCTTTTTGACTTTGTAACTTTCTAAATTTGAGTCTTTGTGTATGTTTACCTCAAGGGAGGTTATTCCATCCATACTTACCCCTTTTAGACAGTTTTTTAGATGCTTTTATCCTATTTTGGTGCCTCTGTTCAACTATATCTACTATATAGCTGTTATGGTCACAGGATCTCTTTGTTTATTATTACTAACATCTGCAGGTCAATGTTTGGATTTTGATTGAGTTGTGGTTATGAATACTGTAACAGTTGGTAGTAACTATGTGCAGCAGTAGAGCATCAGCAGCTAATGTTCATGTAACTATGTGGTAATAGAGCACTAGCAAGTTGCTGTCATGTGTCCTAGTTAGCAGTCGCATTGGATAACCGTAGTATTAGCCGCTATTAGCCAGTCTTAGGGCAGTCTTCCTCAACCAGGGTTCATTGAGTTCTTAGCAGGGGTTCCCTTCCATTTTCCCCACCCATAACAGTGGCAGGCTGAGAGAGTTTCTAAAGTGGCTCTTGGCTCCTCTGTGCCCTCTCCACTCATTGTATGTTAGCTCTGAATGTACTTCATCCGTGGACTCTGTTAAGGTCATCAAGTTTGCTGTTGACACGACTATCATCGGAATCGTCGACCGCAATGAATAGTGCGCCTATCGGAGCGAGATTGGGAGAATCTGCAGCTGGCGCACGGACAATAAGCTTGTTCTCAACGCAACTAAAACTGTTGAACTAAACAACAAGTGTCAGCGCCAAGGCAGAAGGCGACCGCAGCCGAGAAGGACAATGTCCAAAAGTCCATACAAGCAATGAATATATAAAGTCAGCGCAGGTCTATAGTAATACAGCTTTCATCATTTTTTTGGTATACAGGATCTTCGAACAAAAGGGTAAAGAAGCAAGGCTTACCAGATTCCAACAACCCACATTATAAGGTTGTAAACGAGTTTGATAGGTGGTCCGCAGAACTTTCAAATGGTGTCGTTTCACCCAGCGATGTTGCACACTACAGATTCCTCCGGAATATAGTAGATATCCTGAGATCGCAGAGACTCACCAAAGGGGAGTCCAGTAGGATAGTGACATGAAAGAGATGTACGGCACATCTAAGTGTAAACCGTCTTTATTACATAACAAGTAAAACAATTAAAAACAAGGATAAAAGAAAACTCACATACGGGGCCCGTGCACTGGGAACCCCGAAAAAGTAGCGCGCATAAAATGATCAATAGAAGACCTCAAATAAAATGGTGCCGCCTGTCGCCTTCCCCGACCGGTTTCGCAATCTTGCGTCATCAGGGGAGAAAGGCGACCAGGCGGCCAGCACCAACTTTATAACATTTTTGAATTAAAAAGTGGGAGTGGTTAGGCTCCACCTTATTCAGACTACACTAGTCAAAGGCAGAAAGCATCAAACATGAAATAAAACATTGTGACAAATTGCATTGTGTCAGAGAGACAGTAGCAAAAGATCTCTCAGATAGTGTGAATAAAAAGAGGTGAATGCAATATTACCTGCATATTCAATTCGTAGTAGGCTAGTTAAGGCTAAATTAAAAGCTAGATTTATTACTCTGCCCTAGGGCATATCTTTCCTATGTAAAAACTTCTTTCTAGTAGATGAAAAGCAGGCACTTCCTGTACCAGAAGTAGTCACTGGAACTCAGGAAGTAGCCTTGCACTCCACCAGGGTCAAGTGGAGCACAAGTTCTTCCTGTGAAGGGGAAAAAAAAAATAAAAAATCATAAAAACGTAAAGAATGAAGCACATAGCAGTGCAGTGCGGCTATAAATATGCATGAAGTGTACTCAGGTATGCAATGAAAAGCGCGTCTAATGTACTATACTAAGAAGGTGCATAAATCTGTATGCATAGTAAAAACAATGAAATGATAAAACAGCCTCCATGGGAGCTCCAGGGACCTTAAGTAGTGAAAGTGAAGAACATCCATAGTGATCATGCAAGACAGATCCCATAGGTATCCGATAGATGGAAATTATGCAAAGTTATGCAAATGTATATACACAGCAGTGTAATGCGGCTATGATTACGCATAAAAATTACTTAAGCGTGCCATAAAGAGCACATCTAAAGTGAAAGCGGTCTCTACTACAATGTAGAACACGCATGCGGCGAAGCATAAAACAACAAAAAGCGCACATAGGGGCAAAAATCCACTGCGAGCATCTAAACCGACATATGGAACAATAAACAAAAATAATTGATCTTATGCTGCAATAAAGTCGCATTTAGTAAAAAAAAAAAATGCAATGCGTATGCAGTGACGCATACGATCATAAAAGCGTAAACAATGAAGCACATAGCAGTGCAGTGCGACTATACATATGCATGAAGTGTGCTTAGGTGTGACATGAAAAGCATGTCTAATATACTGTACTAAGAAGGTGCATAAATCTGTATGTATAGTGGAGACAATGAAATGATAGAACAGCCTCCGTGGGAGCTCTGGGGACCTCAAGTGGTGAAAGTGAGGAGCATCCATAGTGATCATGCAAGACAGATCCCATAGGTATCCGATAAATGGAAATTATGCAAAATTATGCAAATTCATATACTCAGCCGTGTAGTGCGGCTATGATTATGCATAGAAAACTCCATGCTCCGATAACAGAGGACAACAGACAGCACTCTGTGGGGTAGGGAGCAACAAAGGGAAAAAGAGGGACCACAACCTCCCAATATATCCTATCCAAATTAAGAGGGTATATTAATTTGTATGCTTGGTGAAAAAACAGTGACAGAATAGAACAGCCTCAAACGGAGCTCCGAGGGCATCTAGTGGTGAAATGAGAAACAGTCACAATAATCGTGCAAGACAGGCCCCAAAGGAAACAGTGAAATTTATGCAAAAAATTAAAAATTATTAAAAAATATTAAAAATGCAGTCAAATTGACCAGTATATGCGGGCCTTACAATTTGCATGCTTTTTTGTAAGGCCCGCATATACTGGTCAATTTGACTGCATTTTTAATATTTTTTAATAATTTTTTATTTTTTGCATACGCATTGCATTTTTTTTTTTTTTTTTACTAAATGCGACTTTATTGCAGCATAAGATCAATTATTTTTGTTTATTGTTCCATATGTCGGTTTAGATGCTCACAGTGGATTTTTGTCCCTATGTGCGCTTTTTGTTGTTTTATGCTTCGCCGCATGCGTGTTCTACATTGTAGTAGAGACCGCTTTCACTTTAGATGTGCTCTTTATGGCACGCTTAAGTAATTTTTATGCGTAATCATAGCCGCATTACACTGCTGTGTATATACATTTGCATAACTTTGCATAATTTCCATCTATCGGATACCTATGGGATCTGTCTTGCATGATCACTATGGATGTTCTTCACTTTCACTACTTAAGGTCCCTGGAGCTCCCATGGAGGCTGTTTTATCATTTCATTGTTTTTACTATGCATACAGATTTATGCACCTTCTTAGTATAGTACATTAGACGCGCTTTTCATTGCACACCTGAGTACACTTCATGCATATTTATAGCCGCACTGCACTGCTATGTGCTTCATTCTTTACGTTTTTATGATTTTTTATTTTTTTTTTCCCCTTCACAGGAAGAACTTGTGCTCCACTTGACCCTGGTGGAGTGCAAGGCTACTTCCTGAGTTCCAGTGACTACTTCTGGTACAGGAAGTGCCTGCTTTTTATCTAGAAAGAAGTTTTTACATAGGAAAGATATGCCCTAGGGCAGAGTAATCAATCTAGCTTTTAATTTAGCCTTAACTAGCCTACTACGAATTGAATATGCAGGTAATATTGCATTCACCTCTTTTTATTCACACTATCTGAGAGATCTTTTGCTACTGTCTCTCTGACACAATGCAATTTGTCACAATGTTTTATTTCATGTTTGATGCTTTCTGCCTTTGACTAGTGTAGTCTGAATAAGGTGGAGCCTAACCACTCCCACTTTTTAATTCAAAAATGTTATAAAGTTGGTGCTGGCCGCCTGGTCGCCTTTCTCCCCTGATGACGCAAGATTGCGAAACCGGTCGGGAAGGCGACAGGCGGCACCATTTTATTTGAGGTCTTCTATTGACCATTTTATGCGCGCTACTTTTTCGGGGTTCCCAGTGCACGGGCCCCGTATGTGAGTTTTCTTTTATCCTTGTTTTTAATTGTTTTACTTGTTATGTAATAAAGACGGTTTACACTTAGATGTGCCGTACATCTCTTTCATGTCACTATCCTACTGGACTCCCCTTTGGTGATTCTCTGCGATCTCAGGATATCTACTATATTCCGGAGGAATCTGTAGTGTGCAACATCGCTGGTGAAACGACACCATTTGAAAGTTCTGCGGACCACCTATCAAACTCGTTTACAACCTTATAATGTGGGTTGTTGGAATCTGGTAAGCCTTGCTTCTTTACCCTTTTGTTCGAAGATCCTGTATACCAAAAAATGATGAAAGCTGTATTACTATAGACCTGCGCTGACTTTATATATTCAAAACTGTTGAACTGATCATAGACTTCCGGAAACACCCTTCTGCACACTGTCCTGTTTTCATTGATGAGCCTGAAGCTTTTACGGTATCAGACGTTCGTTTCCTCAGCACAACCATTGCTACCAACTTAAGATGGTGGCAGAACTTTGGTATGTCATGTGAGCTGCTGACCAGCTTTTACTCCTTAACCATAGAATCTAACTTCTGTTCATCCATCACGGTTTGGTATGTAGGTGCAACTGCCAGCGACAGATACAGACGCCAAAGAGTGATTAGCGCTGCGGAAAAGATAATTGAATCATCCCTGCCACCGCTTGATCTCCTCCATACTGCGACAATGAAGATGAGGGCCACTAAGTTTTGCACGACCCCTTCCACCCGGGCAACCGCTTCTTTGAGCTCCATCTTCCCTTAGGCTGTCCTCCTGCTGAACTCTAACCCTCCACCTCCCGCCATGTCCCTTAAACAGCAGCAACTCCCCTGCGCTTGCTCCAGGCCTCCAAGCACCACATGGGCGCAGCACACTCTTAGAAATTCTGAAGGTTTATAGTGCCTGTCCAAATGTGTACCTCTTATGTTGTCTGTACTTTTGCCTAATGCCTGCCTATTCTGTTTTCAATGCCATGTGAACTGCAAACAGTTCCGGGTACGACAGCCATAGTAGCGAAAAAAGCTGATTCTAAATGTGGTTTAATGGGGGTAGCGTATAAATGAGCATAATACAATGGGGTGTACTCTATAAAGAAGCACTAGTTTTTAAGTCAAAATAACTATTAAGCACATAAATAAATAAAAAAAAAAGCAATGGAATAGGAAAGCAGTATAATGAGTGGCACCAAAATACGTGTTTGTGTAATAAAGAGCATGCAATTGACAAACCCAGGAAAATTGTTGTAGTATAAAACAGCCCTCATACGGATCCGTTTCTCACTTGCTTTTTTGCTACCAATGTCTGCTTCCTATTGCAGGAAAAGGATGCTTATGAAAATGAAGTTGACATATATCCACTTGGATTGATACTGATTGAATTATTTTGGATTTTTGGTACTATCCATGCTAGGCAAAAAGTAAGTGTTTTTTCATTTTATTTCTTTTTGTCCCATTTAATAATTGGCTTCTTGAGCTTGTTTTTCCTATTAGCTCATGCTTGTTATAAAAGCTCCACCCTATATCTGCTTATGCTGCCTGTCTTGTAACAGTTGTATGTACTGTATTTTTTGGACTATAAGACTCACTTTTCCCCCCCCAAAAGTGTGTGTGGGGGGGGGGGGGGGAAGTCACTGCGTCTTATAGTCCAAATACAGGGAGTTCCTGACTTGTGAACGCCTGCCAATATGAACCTCCAACCCGCCGCAATGGCTGGGACTCCCTGTACTGTGCCCATGTAGAGGAGTACTCAGGGGGACACACGGAGGACGGGGGCACAAAGGGGCATAGAGGAGGACACAAGGGGATACAGGAGGACACAGGGAGACACAAGAGGTACAAAGGGGGAATAATCCACAAGATGCCGCTTCACCATGGATGCACCAGGTTTAAAATATATTTTTTACCCTGGTTTTTGTCCTCTAAACCTAGGTGCGTCTTATGATTAGGAGCGTTTTATAGTCCGAAAAATACGGTACTATGGTTGTAAATGTTTGAAAGTAAGGGCTATAGATGTGCCATAAACTACTATACATTGACAAAAAGGATTGACTGAGACTGTGTTCACATCTAAAATCGAAATCGCTGAAGCCAGCGTTTTATGACTTTGTGAGTTATTTCCCCCCTCCCGGCTTTTACGTTTTTTTGTAAAGCGCTTTTCAAAGCCCTTTTGCAGAGCGATTAGTTTTTTTTCATTCCTGACGCAAGTCAGGAAGTGAACTCTTTTTGACCCAGAAAATAATAAATACAATGTATTTATTCTTAAAAGCGCAAATGTAATCGCCTAAAGCTATTTTGTGAGCGTTTTCTGGTTTTCCTATACCTTCCATTGTAGCAAAAACGCCCTAAAAATGGTACATGCAGCGCTTTGCTGAGTGGAAAGCAGACGAAATGCTCAGATATGAACTATCCCATAAGGATTCATTGTACGAGCTATTTTAGGGCGTTTTTTAAAATCGCCGGTGCTAAAAAAAAACGCAAAACGCCCTAGGTGTGAACAAGCACTGATGTGGCTCCAACTGCCGGCATATACTGTATATATTTAGGGCCTGTACACACTGCTGCGCTTGCGTTGCGTTTTTAAAAACGCATGCGTTTTTAAAATCGCAAGGTCTTTTGAAAAAGAATGAAAATCATGATGACTTGTACACACTGGTGAGATGCGTTTTTAGAAAAACGCAATCGCAGTGCCTGCTGCGCTTTTTTTTTATTCCTGTTGAAATGTAAACTAGAAAAAAAACAAAGAATTCTTTAGCCAATCAGCAATTACAAGAAAAACGCAAACGCACAAAAAACGCAGGCAAAAGCGCATGCGTTTTTAAAACTACATGCACTTTAAAAACGCATGCGCTTGCGATTTTGCTTCCGTTTTTCAGTGTGTACAGGCCCTTAGACCACTTGGAAATGTCAGGTTTTGACATTTCCAAAACTCCTCGTCAGAAATGTCTGAACAATGTGTTAGGCAGGATTCACACTTGGGGGGAGTTGCACGTGTTTTTTTTTTTTTCCGCATGCAGAAATGCTCCAGATGTGACACATTAGTGCAGTTCCTGTATGTGAGGAAAATTATTTTGCTGCATGCACTACTTTTCCACACACTGTGTGTGATTCCTATTGCCAACAGTCAGCTGCTGCTGCCAGCTGACTGACAACACAAATTATAGAACAAATATCTTCCAAGACATTTTGATGTTACATTCCATGAAAACATATTACGACTCTTGGATCTTCTATTATTTTATTTCCCTAGTTTTTGGTTCTATTGTCACCTACCTGTATCTTGCTGTGAGACCTAGGTCCTGATGCGGAATAAACATTGCTACATGCCCGATATAGTTGGTATGGTGCCACATCTCTCATACCCCACTACAAATGTGGTATTATACAGCAGTGTCTGCTACACTGATTGTTCTGTATTTTTAATTGCCCTTTTTCTAAATTATATTGAGTTTTTTGTTTGATAAAAAAAAATCCATTAAGAATAAAGGGCCCCTCCAGTGGATGTTAAACAAAGGCCACTCTTTATCTAATTGAAATAGCTGAAGGCAGATGTGGTGCCTAATGGCTTCATTAGCTTTGTACTTCATCGGGCAGCACAAAGCTAGTGACCTGCCACAGGCAAGCAATATTGGATCAGATCTCTGTTGAAATCTCATCTGATATCTAGTGTTACAAGGTGGTGGCAAGCTGGTGAATCAGTATCATGCTGGCTACACACAATGCGATTTCCTGCTTGATCCCGCTTGATCGACTGGTCGATCGATTATCTCTGACATGTTCGATCGGGTCTTGATCGATACAGCCATACTCATGTTAAGTATGCAAAATCGACGGCTGTATCGATCAAAACCCGATCGAACATTTCAGAAATAATCAATCCCGCCGATTAAGCGGGAGATCGCATTGTGTGTAGCCAGCATCAGGAAGATATCAGTTGCTTATCACATCTAAACATGTATGCCTGACTTTACCCCTCCTAGTGGAGGTATCTGGTTCCTGCACCACATAACCCCTTTATTCAATGAATATGGAGGGTCAGATATCTCTATTTATAGCATATGGATGCTTCAGATTTCTTTAGTCCTTGTAAAAGCTACGCATACACTATCATATGTTAATGCTGTAGATTAGACATGAAAACATTGAAGTGTAAGTGCAGTTTATGGGCTGTTAAATGGAGTTCCCAAGACAACTCAAATCAAAAATAGCTTTATTGGCATGACCAAGCTTCAATACAGGCATTGCCAAAGCAGGGAGAATGAGGGACATGGGATGGGGTGGGGGTGCAGTGAGTTAGCAGTTTGTGGACATTTGGGGGGGGGGGGGGGGGGAGTTAACAGTTTTTATGCTATCTCAGTCTGTGGCATGCTGTGACATAGTGTGCAGCGATTGTCCCTGTGGATTTCTCTTCCCAAGACACCATTCTGCTGTTGAACATTAAAATAATGTGATTTATTTTGTTTTCCCGTAAATTGTAATGTCAGTCAAAATTAAATGTAGGATTTTTACTATTCTTTTAGGAGTGGGGAAAACTCCGAAATGGTGACCTACCGCCAACATTTGTCAAGCAGTTCCCAGCTGAGGTACAGCGTGATCAGTTTACCCATGTCACTTAGTGTGCTGGACTCAATGCTATATTTGTAGATAGTCTTGTGTATCTTACAGCTTGTCTTTCATTCTTGCTGTGAGCCAATTGGTTCTACAATGAGTTTATAGCTAATAATGTTACCTTAATGATGTATTGAAAAGAATACTTTGGGTGTTTTTTTTTTTCCCTTCTTAATTTTTTTTAATTTTTTTACATTTTAAAGGAGAGGAAATAGAAGAAGAAAAAAAAAAGGAAAACGCAATGTTCCGCAGTTTTAACTCTGTAGTTTTTATATTTAGCAGCACTGGGTCAATTTAAAAACAAAGGGCCACTTCCAATTAGTTTTTCTCTTGAGTTTTCTCCAAGGAGAGATTTTTTTTCAAACCTTATGAATAAAATGCCTTTTAAAGCTCCCACAAAGTAAGAAAATATGCAAAATAAGTTTATTACCTTTTGACCTACTTTATAGAACTTTCTCAATTGCCAAGTGCTGAAAAGTTATTCTTTTACTGTAGTCCTGGGAGAAACACGGGAGAAAAGTTGATTTGATAAGGGGGCAATCACACTTGTGTCTGCGGTAACCGCAGAAGATTTACAAAAAAACATTTTGCTGTACGATATGTACATTTTGTGTGCATTTTTATGCATCTAGTAGTGCAGGTTGTATTTATTTAATTTTTTTTATATATATCGCAGTGTGGAGTTACAGATTCCTTCTAAAAATGCAGTGGCACCATTGAAAGTCATTACATGCTTTTTTACATTGCTGGCAAAATGCGTTTGAAATGCCCTAGTGCAGCGCTGGGCAAACTACGGTCCGCGGGCTGGATACACATACGCGGTTACTCTGACCTGCCGTCAGGCGGACGGATTCCCTTGCCCCCCACCCCCACTCCTCTGCAGAGTTCCGAGCGGGCAATTACGGGAAATTAAAACTCACCTAATCGCCGATTCCCACGTCACGTTTCCATGGCAACAGCGTCACATGACACGACATCAGGACTTGCCAGGCCAGCCTACTACACGCAGGCTGCCAGCATGTAATGTGCTGGTACGTCACGACGTTGGCATGTGACACCCTAATGCCATGGAGACATGACGTGGGAATCGGTGATCAGGTAAGTTGTAAGTTCCCCGTAACCACCAGCTCGTAACTCTGCAGGGAAGGAAGGGGGAAGGAAAGAGGAAGGGATCTATTTAAGGAATGTGGTCCGCAGAAGGTGGCCCAGGCCGGGCAAACTTTGCCCAGCCCTGCTTTAGTGTGATTGCTCCCTAAGAGCCATAGGCCCTTATTCACTACTTATTCCACTAAGGAGATCATTTTTCATTTTCTGTTTAAAATAACTTTTCAGCTCTCTGCAATTTATAAAAGTTTTACAAAATGGTAAAAAGCACTTTCACAGTTATTCTGATTATTTTCTTGCTTGCTGGTGGCTTAAAAACATTTTATTGATAAGTTTTGAAAATATCGCCTAGGAGAAAACTTAGGAGAGAAAGTGAATTGAATTAGGGCCGAGTCATGGGCAACACTGAGCACACCGAGTAATGTGTGTACTAATAGTGGCATTCCCATTTGCAGCAATTTACCCAGTGGTAAGTGATACTTTGAGGAAAGGAAATGTCAAGAAAACACAGGTCTAAAAGTCCTGGCCACAACAATTAACAAAGAAAAAGGCAGGGGGGAAATGCTGGGCTGCAAAAAAGGGAGTGAATAATTGCAGCACTTGGGGGTCTGAAGGAGCGTACATTTAATAAAGCCGTAAGTTAAAATAGGCGCAGCTTTCGTCAAACTTAAATATCAGTATTGCAAGCGGCTTCACTAAACCGATACTCTCCCGTATTCGAATACGGTAAATTGTAACACTGCAAATCATCATGCGTTCGATGTAATCTCGGTGGTTATCGTTTTATAGACTGCGTTCACATTAATAGCCCTGATTTTTCTACTTCTATACCTGTAAATTGTAACACTACAATTCTGCATTCGCCCCATGTAATCTCGTTACTTACCGTTTAATAGATTGCTCTTATTTTTCAACGGATATTACCCGTCTATCATTATATAAATACAACGTTAAATAATGATGCGCACAGGTATTATTTGTTGAAAAATAACTACTATGAATGTGAGCAGTATTGCATGCAGCTTCATTTGTATAATAACTGTACTGAGATTATTAGAGATTAATTATAAATGGGTATACAACGATATGAAGTAAGTTGCACAATAGCGGAATTGAAGTGAAATGTATGCGCTTCAACAACTTTGCTATACTGAGCATTGTACATCGGTCACGCTATATAGCTGCAGGCACAGGCAGTATTTTAAGGAATACATGTGTTAGCGGCAGACACAGGCATGATGTGAAAACGTGCAGCTGGGCATTCCCACCCTTGAATTACACAAGTTACAGGAGAATTACTGAAGTACACAAGAATTATACAAGTATACAAGATTACAGTAGATCAGTGGTGCTCAACCTTTTTTAGCCCGAGGGCCGAACTTCAAATCAAGAAAAATCTCGAGGGCCGGAACACATGCATACAAAATTTCGATGTAAAACTTTTAACGTTTTTCTAGTATCAGTTAACATGGTGTTGGAAATGGAATGAAAACGACAATATAAGAATTGTTGTACTCACCATTTGATGCACATTTTCTTAATGACAAGTTTGCGGCAGATTAATGCAGCAATGGTATCAGAGTCCAATATGGTACCTGGGTGTATGCACAGGGCAGATTAAAGCAGCAATGGTATCAGAGTCCAGTGCTGGCTGAGGAGGCTGTCAGCTCTGCTGAGAAGGAACAGAGGCCTAATTACCCACACGTGGCCTGCCTGTAGTGTGCTGGCTGAGGAGGCTGTCAGCTCTGTGTGGGGCTGAGGGGGCTGTCAGCTCTGTGTGGGGCTGAGGGGGCTGTCAGCTCTGTGTGGGGCTGAGGGGGCTGTCAGCTCTGTGTGGGGCTGAGGGGGCTGTCAGCTCTGTGTGGGGCTGAGGGGGCTGTCAGCTCTGTGTGGGGCTGAGGGGGCTGTCAGCTCTGTGTGGGGCTGAGGGGGCTGCCCGCTCTGTGTGGGGCTGAGGGAGCTGTCAGCTCTGTGTGGGTGTGAGGGGGCTGTCAGCTCTGTGTGGGGCTGAGGGGGCTGTCAGCTCTGTGTGGGGCTGAGGAGGCTGTCAGCTCTGTGTGGGGCTGAGGAGGCTGTCAGCTCTGTGTGGGGCTGAGGAGGCTGTCAGCTCTGTGTGGGGCTGAGGAGGCTGTCAGCTCTGTGTGGGGCTGAGGAGGCTGTCAGCTCTGTGTGGGGCTGAGGAGGCTGTCAGCTCTGTGTTGGGCTGAGGAGGCTGTCAGCTCTGTGTGGGGCTGAGGAGGCTGTCAGCTCTGTGTGGGGCTGAGGAGGCTGTCAGCTCTGTGTGGGGCTGAGGAGGCTGTCAGCTCTGTGTGGGGCTGAGGAGGCTGTCAGCTCTGTGTGGGGCTGAGGAGGCTGTCAGCTCTGTGTGGGGCTGAGGAGGCTGTCAGCTCTGTGTGGGGCTGAGGAGGCTGTCAGCTCTGTGTGGGGCTGAGGAGGCTGTCAGCTCTGTGTGGGGCTGAGGAGGCTGTCAGCTCTGTGTGGGGCTGAGGAGGCTGTCAGCTCTGTGTGGGGCTGAGGAGGCTGTCAGCTCTGTGTGGGGCTGAGGAGGCTGTCAGCTCTGTGTGGGGCTGAGGAGGCTGTCAGCTCTGTGTGGGGCTGAGGAGGCTGTCAGCTCTGTGTGGGGCTGAGGAGGCTGTCAGCTCTGTGTGGGGCTGAGGAGGCTGTCAGCTCTGTGTGGGGCTGAGGAGGCTGTCAGCTCTGTGTGGGGCTGAGGAGGCTGTCAGCTCTGTGTGGGGCTGAGGAGGCTGTCAGCTCTGTGTGGGGCTGAGGAGGCTGTCAGCTCTGTGTGGGGCTGAGGAGGCTGTCAGCTCTGTGTGGGGCTGAGGAGGCTGTCAGCTCTGTGTGGGGCTGAGGAGGCTGTCAGCTCTGTGTGGGGCTGAGGAGGCTGTCAGCTCTGTGTGGGGCTGAGGAGGCTGTCAGCTCTGTGTGGGGCTGAGGGGGCTGTCAGCTCTGTGTGGGGCTGAGGGGGCTGTCAGCTCTGTGTGGGGCTGAGGGGGCTGTCAGCTCTTTGTGGGGCTGAGGGGGCTGTCAGCTCTGTGTGGGGCTGAGGAGGCTGTCAGCTCTGTGTGGGGCTGAGGAGGCTGTCAGCTCTGTGTGGGGCTGAGGAGGCTGTCAGCTCTGTGTGGGGCTGAGGAGGCTGTCAGCTCTGTGTGGGGCTGAGGAGGCTGTCGGCTCTGTGTGGGGCTGAGGGGGCTGTCGGCTCTGTGTGGGGCTGAGGGGGCTGTCGGCTCTGTGTGGGGCTGAGGGGGCTGTCGGCTCTGTGTGGGGCTGAGGGGGCTGTCGGCTCTGTGTGGGGCTGAGGGGGCTGTCAGCTCTGTGTGGAGCTGTCAGCTCTGTGTGGGGCTGAGGGGGCTGTCCGCTCTGTGTGGGGCTGAGGGGGCTGTCCGCTCTGTGTGGGGCTGAGGGGGCTGTCCGCTCTGTGTGGGGCTGAGGGCCGGGGCTGTCCGCTCTGTGTGGGGCTGAGGGGGCTGCCCGCTCTGTGTGGGGCTGAGGGGGCTGCCCGCTCTGTGTGGGGCTGAGGGGGCTGCCCGCTCTGTGTGGGGCTGAGGAGGCTGCCCGCGGTGTCCTGCGGAGGAGGAGAAGATCGGGTGGTATTGAGTAGTTATAGTATCTATCGGCGTAGTCCCGCGCATACACCAGCGTGTGCTCCGTATTCAGCCCCGGGTAGCGCTGGTATAGTTAGAAAGCCTTGCTCATTGGTTACTGCAGGAAGGTTCCTCCCAATCCTCTTCCCCTCCGCAGGACACCGCCGCGCGGGCCACAGAAACTGGCCTCGCGGGCCACAAATGGCCCGCGAGCCGTAGGTTGGGCACAGCTGCAGTAGATGATTACAGTATAAATAGATAAATATCACTTGTGCAGAAACTAAAGGGTGAAGAGGGAAAATTGTGTTAACTGGTGGATTATGAGGAGAGTAAGAAATCTGTAGATGAGCAGTAAAACATGCATAACCGACAATGAAAACGATGAATAGCGTTTGTAAAAAAAAACTATACATAGCGGAAAAGTCAATAAATCAAAGTGCTTATCTAAAAAATTACAAAGCTGAATCAATCAATGCAGCAGTTTAAAGAAATGGAGATTAGCGGCAGCTGGCTGCGAGCAATTGGCAACAAAACGGAGAACAAGTACTGATTTTATATAATGTAATATGATGTATTAATTAACGTAGAGCGTAAAAACCAATGTACCAATTATGGAAAGGTAAGATAATCAAAGCTTATATAAATATGAGAAAATATTGAAATACTATAATAAGGGGAAGTGAGATATGAAATATCTGCAAGTGAGGAAAAGGAAGTGGGATTTAAATATCGGCAGTGCACCCTGCTATAATTTCCCAACTGAATCATTAGAGCAGCCGTGCGCCATATAGACAAGTATATATGTTTAATATTTGAGTCTACAACAATGCAAAATAACAGTCAGTGAAAAATAACTACACCACAGCCTGCGCTCCTTATTTACAACTGGAAAGCAGACAGCAGAGAAGATCTGAGCAGAGAAGTTTAAACAACAGTACAGCCTCTGTACAATTCAAATCAAATCAAATCAAAGATAGCTTTATTGGCATGACCAAGATTCATTACAGGTATTGCCAAAGCAAGGGGAAAAAGGGGGACATGGGAGGGGGTGGGGTAGGGGGACAGTGGCTAATCAGTCTGTGGACATTTTTTTTTTTTTTAGGTTTACAGTTCCGTTATGCTCCTCTGTTTGTGGCATGCTGTGACATAGTGTGCAGCGATTGTCACTGTGGATTCCTCTTCTCCCAGTAGGATATATGTTTTTCTCTCGTCTTCTAGTGTGAGAAAGTCTGGGAATAGTTCCAACAATTTCTTAAAGTAAGTGTCCCTGGTTGCAGTATATTTGGGGCAGTGTAATAGGAAGTGGCTTTCATCCTCAAGGGTCTTCTGCTCACAGTGTTGGCATAGTCTCTCTTCCCTGGGTTTGTACGTCTGTCTGTGTCTCCCAGACTCTATTTCGAGGTTGTGAGCACTCAATCTGTAGACACTCAGGATTTTCCTCTCTTGAGAGTTTTGCAGCTTTTCTAGGTATGGGGCCATTTTATATTCTCTTTGTAGAGACTGGTATATGGTTAGCTTTTGTGACTGTTTTATTTCACTCCTCCATTTTTCCACATAGTCTTCTTTGCTCTTAGCCGTGGTATGTTTTATCTGGACTTTTGTTATGACCTGTGGGTCGGGGGTTGGAGGGAGTATAGAGCTGACCACGACTTTCAGTGCACACGGCTTTTCTTGGTCTTCATTGTGCAGCATGGCTTTGTAGTGGGGTGAGTCGGGGCTGCTGCTCTGTAGGTGGGCCCAGAAGGACAACACTCTCTTCTGTATCTCAAGCAGTAATGGGAATCTCCCCAGCTCAGCTCGGTAGGCATTGTTTGAGGTACTCCGATGGACATGGAGAAGGTGTTTACAGAACTCAAGGTGGAATATTTCTGTTGGGCTGGATTCCCATTTTGATTGGTCTGGGTAGGTGGTGGGGCCCCATACTTCACTTCCATACAGTAGGATTGGGGTGATGACTCTGTCAAATACTTTCAACCAGACCTTTACTGGTGGTTTGATGTGGTACAGTTCTTTCCTGATGGCATAGACCGTTCGGCATGCTTTGGCTTTTAGGGCTTCCATGGCTGACTTAAGGATTCCTGATTGGTTGATTTCCAGACCAAGGTAGGTATATTTATCAGTTCTGCTGATTTCACAGTCATCGAGTATAAAAGATGGGCTCTGGGCTGACCTGTTTTTCCTCTGGAACACTATGGTTTTGGTTTTCTTTAGATTAATGGGGAGTGCCCATGTTGTGCTAAATTTCTCCAGGATTTCTAGGCTGTCTTGTAGACCTTCTTTAGTTGGTGATAGCAGTAAGAGGTCATCTGCGTACAGTAAGAATTTCACTTTTGTGTCATGCAGGGTGAGTCCTGGTGCTGGTGAAGCCTCTAGGGCTGAGGCTAATTTGTTGATGTATATGTTGAAAAGTGTTGGACTTAGGCTGCAGCCCTGTCTTACCCCCCTGACCCTGGAGGAAAAAAGGTGTTCTTTTCCCATTTACTTTCACACTGCACTTGTTCCCAGTGTATGAGCTCTTTATGACATCATATGTTTTCCCTCCTATTCCGCTCTCTAGGAGTCTCAGAAACAAACCTGGATGCCACACTGAGTCAAAAGCCTTTTTAAAGTCCACAAAGCAGGCAAATATTTTTCCCTTTCTTCGTCTGTGTACATGGTGCTTGATGAGGGTGTGCAAGGTGTAGATGTGGTCGGTGGTGCAATGGTTTGGCATAAAACCTGCTTGGCTCTTACTGATAACATTGTGCTGTGTGAGAAAGATGAGGATTCTCTTATTCAGGATGCTGTTGAACAGTTTTCCTAGTGTGCTGCTCACACAGATGCCTCTGTAGTTGGCTGGGTCATAGCGATCTCCACTCTTGTAAATGGGAGTTATGAGTCCTTCATTCCAGACCTCAGGGAAGTAACCGGAGTACAGGACCAGGTTGAATAGTTTCCATATTGCAGCATGGATTTCTGGGGAGCCAGATATGATCATTTCTGATAGGATTCCATCTGTGTCACTAGCTTTTTTGCCTTGCATGAATTGTATCTTCTCTTTTATTTCCTCCAGTGTGAAAGGTGTGTCAAGTGGGTTTTGAAAATCTTTCACCTTCTCCTCCAGGTTCTTTAATTTGCTGAATATTTGTACTTGTTCTGGGCTGAGTTCTTTTATAGGGATATCTTTGTATAGGTAAAATTATTTTACAGGAAAAACGGTTTGCGCTTAGCAGGATTACATAGGGGCATCTGGTGCTAATTACCAGCAGTAAACAGAGATCTTGATCAGTCACAATAGGAACTAAACAGAAGGTATGAGCCTCACTAAAGAGAAGAGGATTTGACCGGGATTGGTTTAGAGATAAATAGCGGGCTAAATAAGAGTGCTAAAGACGTTTGGAACTGAGGAGATAATTAACAGAAGCTGAGACCATGAGTGAACAGTAGAAAAATATCGGAAGTTTAAGGTGAGAAAAAAAAATATCGGCATTGCAGTCTCTGTGCGCCATATTTTAAGCTTGTAGGGAATATAGTGAGGCCATGCGCCAGAATTAAACCATAAAGCCCAGATTTGAACATGGATTTGAAGCTGCCGATTGCAGGCATAGCCGTGACTTGCAGAGAAGTTGTAGCGCTATAACAAATAGCCGCAAAAGACATGCCGATTGCAGGCATAGCCGTGACTTGCGCCTATATTATGCAGTCTTCGCCATGAAAAGCAGGCATAGTGTATAATTGCATTGTAGGAATAGCCGCGCGCGCCTGAATTAACTTGTGCTGCTATTAGCGTTATGGCTGAAGGAGATATTGGCTGCACTTGAAGGACAGGAAGGGTTAATGGCTGCAATTCTGTATCCAGTGACATCATTAACCCTCCTAAGCCCCAAGTGCAGCTGTTAACTTTGCTGGGTAGATTTATACTTGAGTCACTAAAAATTCCAGCTTAATAGGGTCAAATATTGGAGTCGACTTGTATTTGAGTATATACGGTATGTTTTGTGATGATATTTTATTAAGACATAAAAATATATGCATATAATTCTTTTTTTTTTTTTTTTTTTTTTTTTTTTTTTTCCCTCTCTCCTTAATGGAAAAAATGAGTAAGACGCTAATGAAAGAGGTTAATCAATAATTTTATCTCCTAGGGATGTAATTTTAAAATTATATGTGATCATAATAGTTGTCTAAACATTATTTTCTTGCATCTGTGTTAAGCTGCTTTGCTGTCCCCATTACATGACTGCATTCAAATTATCTCCCTTTTTAAGTGCTCCCAGATAGTGTCCCAGATAGTATAGCAATCACCTTGTAGTGCATCCAAATCATATTGGTCCTCTTATTATGCCTGCTACTTGTGACTCCTCCATATAGTTCCTCCCATTTATAATGCATGTTAATGCCTCCTGTAGAGTGCGCTCCAAATAGTGACCTGCTATAGTGCACCAAAATGTCTCTACTTCCCACCGCTAATGTGGCCATTGTTAGCCAACTTCTAAAGTTGTCTTACAATTCTTTGTACAGTCCTTTGTAAACCGTGGAACTAAACGTGGGAAAGTAAGTATGCAGATTAAGTTTCCTAACTTTCATCCCCTTGTTTCTGGAGTGTGACTGAGCCAGTACAGTAGCCAAACGTTATGCAGCCAGGTAACTAGAATTCCCAGAGTCTGGAGTCTGCTGAAGTGGCCCGGTAGCTTTTACACTTCTTTTATCAGGTTGTAATGTTATCAGATCCATGAAATTACAATGTTGCAAGAGATCCTCACTTTTAATTTGATAAATGTTAATCATTCACATTGGTATAATTTTTTGTTTTGTTACATAGGAGCACATGATCAAATTAATGTTATCTAGGGAACCGAAGAAAAGGCCAACGGCTGCTGATCTAAGGAGCTATTTTGAAGCCAAGTCCGTTTTTAATTCGATGACTCGATGAATGATGCCACGCTCTCTATCTGAATAACCCTTGTTCCTGCACTCCATAATATATTGTATGTACTGAATGCGGATGCGCTGCTGGAGAGAGTTTTCATGAACTTTGATGATTGGTTTTCAGTGGGTCTTGTCATGGGCAGAAGATGCAGCTGCAGTCATTGGTTTTAGTGGTACTTAGTTTTAGTGGATGGCAACCTTTACTAGGGATGGTCAGTGAGATGCAATTGTTCAGGGTTCATTTAGGATTATGCAAATTATGTATGCAAAATTTTTGTTGTACTTTAAAATGGACCGATTGAATCCTGCTGAGATAGAATTGCATTGTTTGGCTTTCAAGATGCATACATTTGGCTGCAGAATTTGCACAATCCTCCATGAATCATTGACCATCTCATTGACCATCTCATTAACCTTTATACACAATCGGGTAAATTGTTTTATGGGTTCTGTCTTCTAATCATGGTATTTCTCTGTATAAGTGAGCTGCAATGAAAGCACCAGTCCCGGAAATTAGTCCTGCATCCCCCAACACACTGCAAGAAAGATTGTACAGTAGGGTCTTGGCTATCCAGTTTGGTTCTGTCTAATCATGGTATTATTTGTAATAGTGATCTGCAATGAATGCAGCACTCCCAGAAATTAGTCCTGCATCCCCCATTACCCTCCAAAAAAAGATAGTACAGTAGAGTCTTGGTTATTCTGCACAGTCAGGGATTGCCTGATGCTGGATAGGTGTTATTCCCGGGAGGCGGGAGGGACATAACACTAACCCTCCCTCCTTCCCCACAGAGCAAATGCAGAGCAGTGTGCAGCAGAAACCACTTACAAGAGCTCAGTGCGCATCTTCACTTCCTGCAGCTGCTTTGCTGCATCTTCTGCACGGCTCCCAATGCAGATCAGGTGACCCATCAGAAACCATACAAGGATGCAGGCAGCTGCAGAAGTTGAGGATCAGTGCCTGGAGCTCTTGTAGTAGTTTCTGCTGCTGGCTGCTCTGCATAATGACAGATGCACGCCCCATGTCTCACCCAGCTTACTGCAGGTTGGTTGAGTCTCAAACCAAACATTTTTTTAATGCAAAATATTTAGTTGCACCACTCTGACACATACAAAGATAAATAAACACTCCTTCAAGCCTATGAGCATTTCAGTGCATGCTTTTCACCCTTCTCTTTTCATAACTAGGGTTATACAGGTGGCAGCCATTACTTCTGAGCTTAGTAGGAGGTTTTAAATCACGGGGGTGTTTGTCATCTGCTACCCTCCTTCACAGGGGCGTCGTCTATGTGAAATCTCACACAAGCTGAGATCACCTTCCCTGTGACATCATCAATAGCAGCCTGTGTTTTATTTTTTTATCTCCTCCACCAGTCTGCCGGATTCTGTCCCGGCAATATGAAAGGAAGGGAGAGGTTCCTCCAATAAATGTAAAATATTTTATATCTGTCATCATGCAGCTGAAAAAAGCTGCTATTTATTATTATAAGTTAGAAAATAGATTTCTGAAATCTTGTATTTTTAATTTGGGGTTACTTTAACCAGGACTCTACTGCAGTAACAAAAAGCATATGTACATTTTTTTCTTTTTGAGACCCCTTTAGTTATATAACTGAGATACACCATCCCCAAAAGCTGCACTACTTGGACTAATGGGCTTACTTCTGCAGTCTCCAGATCCTTGTTGCTTAGGTGCTGCCCACTTCCTGACCACACACTTCCTCTATGAGTTTACATTGGAAGGAATATGAATAACATCATGGTCACTGTCTCTCTTCTGAGGTTTTCATAGGATTTGCTGCTATGTTTCAGCGATTGAAATGTCTGCAAATTTCTGCAACTACTCACGTTTCCTTCCGTTTTCAAGCTTGTATAGGAAAATGGCTATAGAACCTTAAAGGGAACCTTAGCTGTACTGTGAAAAAAAAAAAAGTTTCACTTCCCCCTGCAACCGCACTGTGCGCGCGCCATGACACGATCCTCTGGTACCCCGCTGTGGCTGAGTTCCAATTTAGGCAACAGAGCCAGTCGCCGGCCACTGCACAACCCTGGCCGCGCGCGTCCTTGATCACGCTCCCGCCGCCGGGAGTGTCCTGCGCATGCACTGTACAAGTTTTCCTCCTACTGTGCATGCGCTGGATGCTCCCGGCAACAGGACCATGATCGCGGAGCCGTGCGCCCAGGGCCGTGCATGTGCTGTGGCCGGCGACTGCCTCGGTTTCCAAATTCGAAACTCGACCACAGCGGGGGACTGGAGAATCGTTTCTAGGATGACGCGGGCAGAGGGAAGCTGCAGGGAGCTGATAGAAGCCCCGGGTAAGTGAAACTTTTTTTTTTTACAGTTCAGTTAAGGTTCCCTTTAAGGCTGGACTAACACATAAAAGGTGTACAGTTTTGTTCCAGTCCTGGCAGTTTTAGACAGTTTGCATCAGTTTTGTATGAATTTTATATGACTCAGTGCGCCTCTTTACTTCCTGCAGCTGCTTTGCTGCATCTTCTGCACGGCTCCCAATGCAGATCAGGTGACCCATCAGAAACCATACAAGGATGCAGGCAGCTGCAGACGTTAAGAGGATCAGTGCCTGGAGCTCTTGTAGTAGTTTCTGCTGCTGGCTGCTCTGCATAATGAGAGATGCACGCACGTAACTGACAGCAACATTGGGAAATATTAATATATAATGCATTTTCCTCTTGGAGAAATCCATCTACATTTTATAAGTCTGTATTTTACATTTTACAATTCATGATGGTTGTACTTTAAGAGATATTTAGCATGGTGTTTAAGCAGCTTCATAGGATCATTGTAAGTAAAATAAGGCAATGTAGCTTTATTTTGTATGTCAAGGAATGGGGTTTGTAACATAGCAAAATAGCAGTTCTACAGTAAAATCTCTGGATTTAATAATTTCAGTCCTCAGGTCCCAAGTACAATATGCCTAAATGATTATAAAATGGATGACCAACTCTGATATAGTAAACTATTTGGCCGAGTCCCTTGAAGTTTACTATAAAGGGATACTACTGTATATAGGATCACAGTAGGTTGTACGAAATGCCTTTTGTTTTTCCCTGCTGCTTCTCTAGACTACCTTAAGACTTGGTAGCATTTTTGTGGTTTTCATACAAGTTTTGTGCTTCTACAGTAGTCTGTTTGCCTTATGCAAAAAAAGATATTAAAGCAAGCCTGTACTGGCCAGAGAAGAAAAATGTAGATATTTACCTTGTTAGAGGGAAGCCCTTGGATAGTCCAGAGGCTTCTCACGCCCTCCGTGATACCACTGCCACTGGCCAAGCTCCCTGACTATTTGTGCTCCCTATTGTAAACTAGCACAGCCATACTGCGTCTGCACAATAGCACGGCAACATACAATAGCCCCCGTGGCGAAGTGTTTTTGGCTTACTATGCAGGCTTGTGCTAGTACGGCCACACCTGTGCACAGCGGGGAGCGCAGCCATGAGAACATATCCAACAAGCTCTGGATTGATATATTGAGAAGGTCCAGGAGGAGGGGTCTTGTAGGATCTGGATGCAGCTTTGCTCTACCTAGATAAGTATCTAACTTTTTGTTCTCAGGCTAGTTCAGGTTCACTTACAAGGGAGTTCGAAGCCTGTCCCTGCGTTCCAGCGCTGGATCCCCTGTTAGCAGTCTCTGACCGATGCGTTCAGAGACTGCTCACTTCCGCCGCTGCTGGAGGCTTCGGCAATCTTCGGGAGCCCGAGTGCCCCCAAAGACAGCTGCTCCTTACTGCGCATGCATGAGTGCGCATTCTCGCACACATGCTCATGTGCAGTACGGAGCAGCTGTCTTCAGTAGCACTTGGGTTCCCAAAGATTGGTGAAGCCTCCAGCAGCGGAGGAAGTGAGCAGTCTCTGAACGCATCGGTCAGAGACTGCTAACTGGGCAGACAGCGGTGGCATGCGGGGAACGGTAGGAGGAACAGGAAGGTTCTATAGGACATAGAGCCTTCCCTTTCCTTAGGTATCTGGTTTTTTATTTAGGCTTCAAACTCGCTTTTTAAGTTCATGGTAATATTTTCAGTTTTCTTGCTAATACTCCCAGTGGTAACCTGTAACTACGGGGTGGTGTACGAAAATTGGTCCCGTCTGCCTGCTAAGAGTGCAAGTATACAGACAGATGCCTGCCCATCCCCCATGTGCCTGTTACTGGATCTGTGCTGTGTGTGCTCTCCCAAGTTTTTTGAAGCCCGAGTTGCCTGCATTTGCTGTCGAATAGGTTACACTCTCTGGGCAGTGGTGCCTGTGTTACTTTACCTATATGGCAGCAAATAAAAGCAACACAGGCTTTGATGAGCTTGGGGACCACATACAAAGCACAGATCACATAACAGGCACACTGGGATGAGCCGAAATCTTTCTGTATACTTGCGCTTGTAACGGACAGATGGGCTGTTCTTTTGTGCGCCACCCTGTATTTTGTACTGTCCAGCTATTATCAGAGGTATACCTTCTGGGACAGCCAGTCACTTGAAAGTACTAAGTGCACTGAAAATACACCTCCTCCACAATGCCGTGGTGAAGACCTCTAGTAGTATGATGTAATGGGGAAAATGGGGACAAAACCCATTTGAAGTGGGAGCTGTGATTGAAGAATGTTTTGTCCCTCTCGCAGAAAGTTCTGTGTCGTCTGGGGATCCTGTTCTGTAAAATGGTAAGCTGCTAGTCCTCACCCTTTATTCTGTGTTGTATAACTCCCTCACGCTAATGGAGAAAGGGACAGTATTTCTTCTCCTATACAGAACAGGACACAAATCTAATGGAATGTGAGGACCAAGTAGCCAAGCATGAGCATCGGTGGACCGAGCACTATAGAAATGGTCCATTTTTTTTTCTTTTTGAGACCGACTAAATTTTCAATTCACGAGGGTTCTGCATTGTGCTCTATATCCCTTTCAAATAGCAGCTTGATGAAGACAGGTGTTAGATTTAGATAACCCAACAGAGAGGATGCAGGGTATCAAAATACAGGATCTTGTGCCTTATTTAGGTCTCCTTTAAGGTCTGCAGTAGTAAATTGTTGTAGAAATGATAGTTTTAACTTTGGCTGTCTACTGTTGTCTGAGGAATTGGCCGTATATGACTTCCATACAGACATAGATTTGCCAACACGTGAATATATTTAGTGTGCTACACAACTTTACTAGGAGAAGAATGTAACTGCAGAGTACAGATGGCACCTTACCATACACAGAAATCTTCAATAGGACCACCTAAGTAGAATGATGAAGCATACCCATAACGGTATAATTTTTCTATCTTCTCACACATGTCCATTTATTGACATGTATACATTTGTGCAGTGTATGTGTGAGTTAGTAGCAATCTGTATTTTGGACATATTAGAGTGAAATACTGCAAAGCCAACAGTGCTGCCTTCAGACTGTGTAAGGAGGCCAGGGACAGTGCTGTAGAGGTACTGGTGCCTTCATATGGATATGAAGCCTGTACTTTACTGAAAATATCATTGTACACTTTCTGCAATGGAGATTTAGTCTTTGTGGCTACTAAGTTATGATGGAAAGTTTTCATATTGTGCGTTTTTTCCTTGTGACTGCTATTTTACTGTGTGGCAGCCCCCTTTCCTTGACATACATCTGAATTACTATTGAAGTTTAATTTTACGGGGTCTTTCACATCAAGTCTGTTGCATTGCGATAAGATCACAACTTAACCGAAAAGACGCCCCATGCTCCCTCTGCGGTGGGACCATACAGTGAGTCATACAGTGCAATGGCAGTATGCAGCACTACCACTGTAAACACGCATGTTACTCAGTTAACGCACAGCATGCTGTTTGTTACTACCACACTACACTTAATGTGGAATATCTTGTAGAAAAGTCATTGGATCGTGTTGCAATGCAGTGACATTATCAGTTGCAATTCAACAGACTCACTGTTAAAGGGCTTTTAATGTTGAGTAAATCTGCTACACTTACGCCTAATTTCAAAGAGCTTTCAAGTTGTAGTACACAATATGGAAGTAGTATTCAGAGGGTCCTTGTCTTAAGACCACAAATGGGCACTGCAATAGTCTGTTTTGAAGGTCTGTTATACTTAAAAAATACTTGGGTTCCTTTGTTTAAATGAACTACAACGATGCCGAATGATCGCACAGGGAATAAACAGTAGCAACACGTGAGTCAGATTTGACCCAATCAGGCCTAATTGTGCCAATTAATAGGTAAGTAGATTACTACCATATATCAATTACATATACAAATGATAAAATAATTTAAAAACCGCAAACATGAGGTAGACTGTGTACAGACACCTGTACAGTCTCCCTCATGTTCGCTGTTTTTAAATTATTTTAACATTTGTATATGTAATTGATATATGGTAGTAATCTACTTACCTATTGGGACAATTAGGCCTGATTGGGTCAAATCTGACTCACGTGTTGCTACTTTACATGAACTGCGACAGTCTCTACAGTTTTGAAAAGCCAATTTGATTTTATGTGCTAAGGTTAAATTGAACTTGTGACTGTTTACAAGCTGAGCTTCAGGACGGAGTTGTAAATTGTGCCTGCTCTTTGCTGCTTCCACCAGACAACTGTCAACATATCTAGTCATGTGGGACTAGTGGCAGGATCAGTGGACATTGTTATAGTAACAGCCAATAGGAACTGAGGTTGAGGGGCACCAATTTAAAACTGACGGATTCTCTTTAAAGCTGAATTCTTTAAAAAAAAAAATGAACATTATAAAACTTTCTGAGGCTAATCCAATCACTAATTACTTCCTCTGTGACTAGCCCTCATAATATTCATTGGATGCTGCACTATGTTTGACAGATCATCTTGAACTTTTTGCAGTAGTGTTCCAGGTATCCAGTTGTACGCAATGTTCTGCTGTAAGACATTATAGTCCATTTTACTTCTATTGCCCATGTATCATCATGTGACATGTGCTATGCCCTGAGGCCCAGATGATGTTTGGAATGCCCTGAGGCCTATTGATTGTGTGGTATGCCCTGAGGTTCATTTGACTTTTGTGGTGTCCTCAGGCCCATGTGTGTTGTGCCCTGAGGCCCATGTGTGCTGTGGCCTGAGGCCCATGTGTGCTCTGCCCTGAGGCCCATGTGTGCTGTGCCCTGAGGCCCATGTGTGCTGTGCCCTGAGGCCCATGTGTGCTGTGCCCTGAGGCCCATGTGTGCTGTGCCCTGAGGCCCATGTGTGCTGTGCCCTGAGGCCCAGGTGTGCTGTGCCCTGAGGCCCACGTGTGCTGTGCCCTGAGGCCCACGTGTGCTGTGCCCTGAGGCCCACGTGTGCTGTGCCCTGAGGCCCACGTGTGCTGTGCCCTGAGGCCCACGTGTGCTGTGCCCTGAGGCCCACGTGTGCTGTGCCCTGAGGCCCACGTGTGCTGTGCCCTGAGGCCCACGTGTGCTGTGCCCTGAGGCCCACGTGTGCTGTGCCCTGAGGCCCACGTGTGCTGTGCCCTGAGGCCCACGTGTGCTGTGCCCTGAGGCCCACGTGTGCTGTGCCCTGAGGCCCACGTGTGCTGTGCCCTGAGGCCCCTGTGTGCTGTGCCCTGAGGCCCCTGTGTGCTGTGCCCTGAGGCCCCTGTGTGCTGTGCCCTGAGGCCCATGTGTGCTCTGCCCTAAAGGTGTATATGCCTGTCTGGTGACAATACTGCATAGTGATGTAGTGCATCCAAATCTCTGAAGAACATACTGCGATTCTAAGAGTGCCACTAATAATAAAATGATGTGACTGTAAGGAAATGTTTACGTAAAACAGAGGCACTAAACACTTAATAGCATTGTGAAATGCCACGGATATGTGGAATGTGAAATCTGGATGTCTTAGAACAGTGTTTCTCAACATTTTATTGGTATGTACCCCTTATAAAACCCTGTACTCACCAAGTACCCCCTGGCATAGTAAATATTATCACAAGTACCCCTTAACAAATACATATTTAATCGTAGTACATGATAATTGGTTCTAAACAATTTCCAAGCATTTACTGTTGCTTTTAATTAGAAAAAAATACTAATACTATGTTTATATAGGATTTATAGTTTTCTAAAACTCTAAATTTGTTACTCTTGGTTAAGTATATCAAGCCTGAGTACCCCCTGGGGTACGCGTACCGCATGTTGAGAAACTAGGTCTTAGAACACCGGTTGTTACAGAAGAATTTTATAGGAAGCACTTTTTAGAGATGTAATTTGCACATTACTTCTCTGGCTTTTTCTGCCCAAATTTTGCGTGTAGGAGTTCCTGTCTGGTGGGTCAGGAAGCTTTTGCAGAAACAATGACATTGGCACTATATCCATGTGGGTGATTAACACTTTTAGCTTCCAGTGCTAGAGTGCCAGGTTTATCTCTAGCCAGGACACCATCTGCATGGAGTATGTATGTTCCCCGTGATTGTCCTTTGATCTGACATGCTAAAGATATGCTGGTAGATTGTGTGCTTATTTTGCTGAAGAATGGGGTAGGAATATCAGACTGGATTTTGAGCCCCACTATGAGAGAGATGTAGCACTAGCAAGTAAGGTTAGGTTAGCACACCGTTGTCACATTGCAGAGTTCCGTTTATTGCATAAGTCAGCACAGACTTTACAGATATTCCAGGGCCACAAAGGGTCCCCTTCTTCAGAAAAGTGCAGACATACAATATCAATTTTCAATATCAATGCATGGCCCCGAAACAATTGTCATGTCTGTGCGGACTTATGCAATAAACGGAACACTACAATGTGACAACGGTGTGCTAACCTAACCTTACTTGCTATTGACTTTGGAGTGACATGGCTTAGTACTCAGGTCGAGCGCCCAACATGCGGGTAAGGTGTGCCACTCCAGGATGCGGTGTATGAGACAGATGTAGTTAATTCAGTATTTACTGTGAAAAGTGTTGGTGCTACATGTATATTGTTGATAATAATAAATTTTACCAAAATTATGAATTGTGTAAAGGTAGGTTGGTCGTCAAGGAGCTTGCTGCTTGTTGCTTAGATGACGCACGAGCAGACTGGTAAATCTTCATGCCAAGGCAACTGACCATGTGGAAGATGTGCGGATCACATTGATCATCTGTATGTATTTTAGTATCAATGCAGAGAGCAGCCATATTGCTTGATGTGAAGTAATACAAAAAAATAAAACAAAAACAGATCCCACTCCAATTGTATGGCTTTGTGCTGTAAATTTATCCTGGTACACAAAGTTCATAGGCAATCCAGGAGAAGAATCCAGCATAATGTAAAGATTACAATAATTCATTTAATCATAGTGAAGTGATAGTAGCATTACAGCTCAAAATAAGGTGGTTCCAAGTAATCACCACCACTGCGTTTGAAATAAGAGACCAGTGTTCGAATTGAGGCTGGGGCCAATACCTATTCAGTAAGGAGTCCTTAGGCAAGACTTTCTCACGCTCCATGGTGGCCTACTAAGTACGCCCTTCATGGCTGTGGCACTAAGCTCTTTGAGTGTGTCAGGAGAAGCGCTATGCAAATGTTATTATATTAACCACCTTTCAGAAGGCTTTTACTTTCTCAAGCCAAGTCCATTTTAAAATACCCAGCACGTATTATCCCTTATACAAGTTATACTATCCTATGAAAACTTGTATTGTAATGTGCCAAATTATAGTAATACACAGACCTGAAAAAGGACTTGTAGCAAGCTATATATCCAGACATCTTGCATAATATATAAGCCAATACTGTCCAGGGAAACTGTGTCAATTTCCCACATCACTGCACTGATCACTCTGCAGCCTACCCCTAAAGTACTCAGAGCTGATGGAGAACTGTAGCCATGCTGCCAGGCTGTGAGTATCTCAAACCTCGGAGTGGCAAAACCACATGCAGCAGAGGTCCTGCACACTCCCCACCCTACATCAGTGATGTCAACACGTGTTGCTAGATCAGTGGCAGACCTCAGAGGGCAGCACCAAGCACACTATATGTTGCGTAACCTAGAGTGAAGCACTAAGCTGGTTAAAGTCATTGGGCAGATTCCCACGACAATCCATAAATAATGCATAGTGTTAAAAGTGATACATTTGCACTATGCAAGCAACAAAGGCATGGCCCATTATATAACAAATGTATTTGGACTATAATGCAGTGTTTATGGGTTCATGGCAATATCAGGCATGTGTGTTGACTCTGTTACACCACAATGTGGTTGGTGATGCCCTATTTGGTCTGCCATTTGTCTAACACCACATGAGGGCATGATGGCAGTTTGGCTAGAGTGCAATGTTTCTACTGCACATAATGATGTCACTCCGAGGTTTAGGGATCCTCCCACAGCCCAGCAGAATGTCCTCCATTTCCCATTAGGTCTGAGTATCTGAGGGGGCAGATTGCAAGTAATCTACACAACTGCATTTTATTTCCACAGATTTGTAGAGTATTGACCTGGCTATTCATTTGAGATGATAGGATGTGTAACTTGCTGTGAGATCTTTCAAATTAATGCATTATTATTACTGGCTCACATTGAATAATCTAACCTTTATAAAGAATGCATGCTGGGTGTGTTCTGTCTTGAGAAAGGAATAGTCAGTAATATTTGAGACCACTTCATTTTGAGCTGTCATATTGCAGACTGGATGGTGCGAGAGTCTACTTCTGGACTGAGGTAAAACCGGGAATCTACACAACAGACAGGCGCACTATTTTCTTGCCCCACTGGTTTGCCAGCCTCCTGCTCTATTCAGGAAGTGGGCAGCCTTGCTTGCAGCAGACACGGCAAGGAACTTGCTTGACAACCAGTCTGAATTCTGATTGGCCCATTCTCATAGATGGTGCGGTACTCATTTTCTTATACCCAAGGGTGATCTCTTAGTCTTAATGTAATTCAGCCTGAGCTTACCATTCTTTTCCTCTTTAAATGTAATCACAAATGAACTTTACACGTGGCAGTGTTCTTTAAAGCCGATATTGCTATTTATTTCATGTATGCCTTATGAAATGTATTTGTAGGTCTTTAGTTGAGTTAATAAATTCAAACAATATTTTATGACTTTTAATGGAATTATCAGGCAAAAAAATAAATAAAAATGGAGTTTCACTTACCTGGGGCTTCTACCAGCCCCATGCAGCCATCCTGTGCCCTCGTAGTCACTCACTGCTGCTCCGGTCCCTCTCCGCTACCTAGTTTCATTTTTTCCGACCTCGGGGTCGGCGGGCCGCATTGTGTATATTTTTACGCGTTGAACCAGTAACGCGTAAAAACGTATGTTTTAATGTTCCTGCACCAGCGAGAATGCATACAAATGTACGCAATGCGGCCCCCCGACCCCGAGGTTGGCAAAAACGAACTAGGTAGCGGAGAGGGACCGGAGCAGCAGTGAGTGACTACGAGGGCACAGGATGGCTGCATGGGGCTGGTAGAAGCCCCAGGTAAGTGAAACGTCTTTTTTTTTTGCCTGACCACTCCTTTAAACATTGCTAATGCGGACTGAAGCTTTGATTACTGTGACGGTCTATTCTTCAACTAAAGAAAAAAGCCATGAGACCCATGAAACTGCTTGAAACAAAAAAACTGATTTTTGCATCTGCTGTTTATTTGTGAAGAATTGTGGCCAGACCCAAAACACTTTGTATTTTGGATGGGATGTCATGAAGCTGCGTTCCATTTGCATTTGCTGTGGCATCCATTCTTCTAAACTCAGTCCATGGTTGATTTAATAGGAAAAGACCAAATGTTATTGCAATGCAAATCAAGTGTTTATGCAAATTAGGTGATGTACAATAGCAGCTTAAAGAGAACTCGAGGTGTGTTTAAAGAATGTTATCTGCATGCAGAGGCTGGATCTGCCTATACAGCCCAGCCTCTGTTTCTATCCCAAACCCCACTAAGGTCCCCCTGCACTCTGCAATCCCTCATAAATCACAGCCATGCTGTGAGGCTGTGTTTACATCTGTAGTGTCAGTCTCAGCTGCTCCCCCGCCTCCTGCATAGCTCCGGTCCCTGCCCCCATCCCTTCCCTCCAATCAGCAGGGAGGGAAGGGATGCAGGCGGGGACTGGAGTTCTGCAGGAGGCGGGGAGAGCAGCAGACTGACACTATAGAGATAAACACAACCAGCTCTGACAAGCTGTTTGTCAGCAGCGTGGCTGTGATTTATGAGGGATTGCAGAGTGCAGGGGGACCTTAGGGGGGTTTGGGATAGCAACAGAGGCTGGGCTGTATAGGCAGATCCAGCCTCTGTATGCAGATAATATTCTTCAAACCCACCTCGGGTTCTCTTTAATGGAACACTACATTAAAAAAACTGCCAAATTTTAAATTACACATAAGATGTACATTTGTCCTGGAGTCAAATGCACTGTAAATTACTTATTTCCTATGTAGCTGACACTTCTATTCAGTAAGAGGTTCAGTTTACTAATACTGACTGGTTTTGGACTGGTACCTGCTAATGGGGGCTTCTCAAGGCTTCCTTTATTCTTTTTAAATGCACTCCCTGGGAAGAATCTATACAAAGATGCAGGCCAGCCAACTCATATGCACAATTGTGTGGTAGTTGGACGATGTCACTAATGTTCAGGAAGTCCTTCCAAAAAATAAAGGAAATATTGGAGCCTGCACAAGTAGATGGAGTAGTCCAAAACTCGGTAAAGGGTTGTGAACTGTTAGAATAGTACTTACTGTGATGTGTAAGTGATGGGTACATGGGAAAAGGTCTGCATTTTACTCTGAGAAGTACATCTCCGATGTATGTGTTTTACAGTTTTTCCTCACAGTGATCCTCTAGTCTATACAGTCATGTATATGTACCCTGAAAGTGTCAGCCGCAGTACATCATTTGTGGACTTCTGTGTGTCCGTTTCCATTATGTAAATTGAGGTATGAAAAATAAAGTGAAAGCAGGAATAGTCATGTTTTATTTCCTTATTTCTACTTTACTTATTAGCCACCATTGTTCTCTCCTACATAATGCAGAAAAGTAAGGTTATTATTATCATTATTCATTTATGTAGCGCCTTCATCTTTGTAATGGTGTTCAGTATAAATACAGAACATGGGTGTAGAAGACAAAGGACATATGACTTAAGATAATTAATACAAAATGTTTTACAATGCAAATACTATTTTGCTAACTTGCAATCTAAGAATCATCTACTTAGCATTGAAAAGCAGAGAATATTGGCTTTAATTTGCACTATTCCCCTCATCTGTGCAATGCACCGTTTTTGAGTTAGGGGGTGTTGAACAAGGAGTGTCCAACGCCTGGCTACCAGCAGCACTAACCTGGCAACCCAAGTTTCCGGCCCGAAACCCAACGAAGGGTACTGGTGTGCGATGTCTACTATTCAAATGGACATAGAATAAAAGTTCTGACTGGGAAAGGGAACAATGATTCCACTAAATTGGATAATATCACTTTAAAAGAAGTGTACACTGCTCGTTCAATACCACCCTAACTCAAGAGTGGTGCATCTCACCGACCCAGGGCATAGTGCAAATGAAAGCCCAAACTCTCGTCTTTCCAATGTTATGTAGATTTCCAAAGGAGAGTAAATATAATTTAAATGGCAGACAAATTTTGTAGAAGGTATAATACTGGTCATTCTTTGATCTGAGCAGTCTAATGAAATCTACCGGTATTCCGGATCTTGGTAGTAATGTTAAACTGAAAGCAATTAACCTAGAAGTGTTTGCACATCATCTTTCTTCAAACGCCTGAGACCACGGCTGCATGAGCAGAAATACATTATTTGCATTGCTGCACCCTTTCCTCCCTTTGTAAGAAGTCTTTACAATTAAGTATGTGGTATTATGGTGTCCTTTACTATATTGGTCAAAGTTTTATTTTAATCTAAAATGCTTCAGGAACATTGGACTGCTATAAAAAAATGCATTTGCATATTCTTAGTGATACATACAGAAAATAAAATCGTTGCCACCAATACTATGGTAACACCCCCTGCCTCAGTCACAAGTCAGTGAGCTGCTTGTCGGCATTCCCAGGGGGCACGCTGAAGGAGCATGGCCCGTGGCTGTGCTGTCCTGGAGGACTCAGAGCAACAGCACAGTGTGGGAAGTGAAGTACAGTGGTTAGTGTAACACCTTATCAAGAAAGATTTTAGTTTCATGAGAAATATAATCCAGTTTTTTATGGAAAAACTATAAGGCTATTCTTCAATATGGTCTATCCTGTATCCTAGAATTCATTTGGTAAACACCACAACTTCCACAGAGCCCCCCTGCTGCCCTACACTACAACCTCCACAGACTCCCTGCAACCTAAAGTCTGGACATGTGGCGAGACGTGGATTGATGTGAACTACAATGGGAAATATTGATGTAGCTGGCATTTCCACAGCTGGAAAACTTATAGCGTGGACAGCTGATCAGTGAAGACAGCAGTTTGGGGTTTGGTGAGAGACTGACTAATGTACTACCTGTATTAGTAACAAAGTGATTGAGAACAAGCAAAGGGTCATCCGTGCCAAATACACAAATTCCCTATACCTGTCCTCCACATTTGATGTACAAAATTTAAGGTATGTACATCAGTGTGAGGCATCAGTGTGGTTTGAGTAGTGCCTCCTCAGCAGCATTGGTTTAAATAGTGCAATTTGAACATTTTACAGCATTTGTAGTATAAGGTATATATCTGAGCTGTGACCATATGTCCAAATTCTAGTATGGTAAAGGCTAAGCTCTTGTGGGTGCAGCTGAGAAGACCATAAAATCAGAGATGGATAGTTTATTATTTGTTTAATCAGTTACTTTGTCCTTCAATAACCTCATGTCAGAGTCCTGTTGATCCCAGTACAGGTGCAAAGCAAAATATTTGGTCTTCACCAAAGCATCCCAAAAGGGTTGATTTGATGGGCCACTACTTCTAATGGACAGTGGACTACTTTGCTGTAAATGACTAAAGCATTGGAATCGTAGGGTTTCTCTGCTGGAGATGACGAGAACAAAAGGATGGAACCCTGCAGTGTGGAGCAGACAAGCCAGAGAGGAGACCAAGATGGGACTGATGGCAAGAAGGGTAGAGGATTGTCAGAGCAAGGTTAAGTTACAGGCCGAGGCAATGACCGATGACCAGCAGTGAAAAATCAGGGTTAAGTGCTGGGTCAAGGTACGTACCAAGGTCACAGCTGGCACGGTCAAAATAGCAAGCTGAAGCCAGGGTTACATCATTCAGGCTGAGTGCTGTTTTTAAAGGAATACATAAGTCATTTAAAAAAACGGTGCCCTCGCCGTGTCCCTCCGATGCGCCTGGACTCGCCGGCGGGCACTTCCGGATTAGCCGCGTTCCCGGCCGCAATAGCGCCATCTATAATGCTATTGCGGCCAGGAACGCGGCTAGTAAGCTGCGTTCCCAGCCTGCCGGCCGGTGACGACCAAACCGGAAGTGGCCGCCGGCGAGTCCAGGTGCATCGGAGGGACACGACGAGGGCACCGTTCAGCTGCAGGGGGCTGAGGAGAGCCCCGGGTGAGTAGAAGTCATTTTTTTTGATGACTTAAGTATTCCTTTAAGAGTTTAAAGAGACACTGAAGCGAAAAAAAAAAATGATATTATGATTTGTATGTGTAGTACAGCTAAGAAATAAAACATTAAGATCCGATACATCAGTCTAATTGTTTCCAGTACAGGAAGATTTAAGAAACTCCAGTTGTTATCTCTATACAAAAAAACCATTAAGCTCTACGACTTTCAAAGTCGTGGAGAGGGCTGTTTTCTGACTTTTATTATCTCAACTGTTAGTTAATTTTTTACTTTTCCTCTGCCAGAGGAGAGGTCATTAGTTCACAGACTGCTCTGAAAGAATCATTTTGAATGCTGAGTGTTGTGTAATCTGCACATATTAGAAAATGATGCAATGTTAGAAAAAACACTATATACCTGAAAATAAAAATATGAGAATATTTTCTTTGCTGCTAATCTTCTAGTAATTATTCATAGTACACAACCAATTCATTATATCATATATTTTTTTTCGCTTTAGTGTCTCTTTAAATAACCTTGCTTTGGTGCCAATCCTGTAGTTGCACCACCTTCTTGGGTCACAAGTCAGTGCCCTGCAGGCATACCCAGGAGGGTACAATGGAGGAGGAGCCAGTTTGGTGGCTGCAATATTCTGGATGAGGTTAAAGGCAACAGTATGGAGTGGGAATTGTGAACAGGTGAGGGGTTAGTATGACACCTTATCAATACAGGGTTTTTAGGTTAGAGGAAAGTCTGCAGTATAGTCTATCTTGTATCTGTGTGGTGTTCATTTGGAAAATTAGGCACTATTCCGTTAACCGAGCACAACCACCATTCCTCTCCAGCTCCTGCCTTGTGCGATTCCCGTGTCTGAAAATTGGATGAGTGGTTATACCTGGCTTTATGTTGTCCAGATGTTTATTAAGAACATGTGTTAACTATACAGATTTGTCTCTATTTGTGGAGGCCTGATGAAGGGTCTATCCCAAAACAAGTCGACATCGCCTCAATTTGCAGAACTGTACTAATCTTGATGTTAACAACTGATGCATTTTTGCCATTCTCTACTATGGAAAATGTTCCCTGACTGATACTTTTTGTAAATATTTTTGCACAAGTGTTGTCTTGAATAAAAATCTTTTGTATTTTTGCATATAAACTCTTCAAGTTTCTTCAGTTTTTTGCTACATATATCCTTTTTATTAGTATAAAGTCTGTGTAGGTGTTGTGGCACACCTGAGAGGATATTATTACCACTTATTTTGTTTCCCTGTATACAGAATATGGTTAATTACTATTCCCCCTCCCGGCCGCCATGGATAGTAGGGAAAGATGCAACCTTGGTGGAGTTTTATCGCCACCTAGTGGATGCGCCCAGCTAATGGAGAAGAACCGAAAATTATGCTGGGAATACAAGTAAATCCTCAGTCAGGTCTGGATGCTTTCTTTTTATTTTATGTGCATGAATCTGGTTTAAATGCAGCCAGTCATGATGTACTCCATTCAGTTTGTCAGGGGTTTTTTTTTTTTGGGGGGGGGGGGGGGGGGGGGGGTTGCTAGTGTAATTTCATTACTTGAGTGGGACTAGATATTTCCAATGTTCAGAAGTGGGATAAACCACTTTTGGCACTATTATAAAAAAAAGTACAACAGATTTAAAGGTTTTTTTTTTATTATTATTATAGTACATTTTTTTTTCTCATGAAAAATACACCATTTTTCCCATTTTAATTAAAATTTAAAACCACTTATTTATAAAAGCTATTGCACCTTACACACTGCTGCTATCAAAGACAGTAACTTGCACAAGAAGGAAACCTCACCAGGAGGTTATTGCTGGAATTTTAGGTAAGGGGAAGGTTTGGGAGATGGAGTGTGAAAGTGACAAAATAATTTCTGGCCTTCAGTGTCACATATTCAAATTCCAATTAACATTTTTCCTTAATTAGGATTATCACCTAGCCAGCCACCCCATTCATTAATTCAATACTCAGTTCAGGTGCCACTCAAATTGAAGTGTAATAGCAATGAAGTCCCACAATATGATGTCTTTTTCCTCCTCTGCAGATATTTCAAGGTCCCTATTCTTGTATCTCATAGTACATCTCCACCACACCCAATCAGAAGCCACTCACCAACAAGCTAGTGTGCATTAGACATTGTGTATTGTTGGTTTTTTTTCCTGATTCGCCCCATTGTTGTTCAGCCTTTGTAAATCTGGGCCTTTAAGATTATCTTTCATATTATATTCTCAAGAATAACATGATACACAATTACAGTATAATACACCTCTGCAATGATTACAAGGTCAAAGAAATACAGATTTAATACACTGAACATGTACTATACAAAAACCATTGTAAGTGCTCTTGTTTCTCTTGACAGCCAAACACCTTCCAGCCATCGTTTTTACAGTCAAGGATTAAGAACAAAACCAAACCCAAAAACCCTCAAAACCAAGAAAAACTGATGGTAGCTTTGTTCTGTAGGACTAGTTGGTTTTCACACACACTTGGGTCTTTTTCACTCGCGCTGATGTAAACGAATGGCGGTGTTTGTGACAAACAAAACTGCCGCACGTAATGTCTAATGGGTGGCAGCCGCCCACTCATATGTTCACTCACAAGACAGAGGCTGTTGCTGGTCGCTTGCAGCCTGCCAGTGGCTAGCAGATCCCTGGCAGCAGTTGTCAGGTAATGGATGTGCCCGCCTGTCAGCTGCCCATGTGGAAGACACCTTAGTATGTTCTTGAGTCAAGAATCTTGTTTGCTTCAAAAACGCGCTGTAATTCTTCAGCTGAGGGTCTTCTCTTGGGATCTTTTGATAACATTTTCTTGATTGTACATTCCTGAAAAAAATAAATAAACATGTAGTAAAAAATAAAAAAAATGGAATTTGTAGAAAATATGAGTGAAAAATATACCAAAAGTAAAAGGGAATGAATTAGGCTGGATTCACACTATCCACGTTGCATAACGCATACACATTAACCTAAAGCAGTGAGTTTGAATAACGCAATCGTTTGAATTACGAATAATGCAGTACTGTGAACAGCCCCATAGAATTGTATGGTCAGTGAGTTGCCATCCATTCTGCAATGGAACAGATGTGTGTGTGAAGGCACCCTTATTTGCTGTATTAACTGTGTGTGAAGGCACCCTTATTTGCTGTATTAACCACTTCCTGCAAAACGGATATTTCACATCCTGTTTAGAGATGTCGCGAACCTCTGATTTTCGGTTCGCGAACCGGGTTCGCAAACTTCCGCGGAAGGTTCGGTTCGCGGAAAAGTTCGCGAACCGCAATAGACTTCAATGGGGAGGCCAACTTTGAAAAATAGAAAAAATTATGCTGGCCACAAAAGTGATGGAAAAGATGTTTCAAGGGGTCTAACACCTGGACGGGGGCATGGCGGAGTGGGATACATGCCAAAAGTCCCGGGGAAAAATCTGGATGTGACGCAAAGCAGCGTTATAAGGTCAGAAATCACATTGAATGCTGAATTGCAGGCCTAACGTGCTTTAAAACATCTTGCATGTGTATACATCAATCAGGTAGTGTAATTAGAGTACTGCTTCACACTGACACACCAAACTCACTGTGTAACGCACCGCAAACAGCTCTTTGTGTAGTGACGGCCATGCTGGACTACTGCGCAACATGGCGAGATTGCTCTTCCTCACTCAGTGATGTCAGGTAATGTGTGACTTCCTTCTCAACTTTTCATGGCATTGTTAAAAAGCTTACGTTTTGTTTTTAAATTACATTTTCTACTTGTTGTGTACTTATTCAGTACCGCTACAATGAGAATCCTGTGGAGGCGGGCAAGTCTGCCATTGTGACCCCGGGTAATGGCCGGGGAATGAGGGGTTTGAATCCGGTGTGGAGCCTGAGCAACGGCTACCACTACACATCGAAGGAGGGCAGCGGGCAGGCATGCACGCCCGCCCGCCCCGAGGTAGTGACCAAAAATAACAATACAGGAGGCGGACTTTCGAGGCCCTGCTGTGTATTTCAAATGAATGTACTTTAAATCCTTGAACGAGAACCAGTTATGGCGGGCAAAGATGACACCACATTCCTTTCACGAGAATCATATGGAGGCGGGCAAGTCTGCCATTTGTGACCCCGGGTAATGGCTGGGGAATGAGGGATGGAATCCGGTGTGGAGCCTGAGAAACGGCTACCACTACACATCCAAGGAGGGCAGCAGGCAGGCATGCACGCCCGCCCCGAGGTAGTGACCAAAAATAACAATACAGGAGGCGGACTTTCGAGGCACTGCTGTGTATTTGAAATGAATTAACTTTAAATCCTTTAACGGGAATCCGTTATGGAGGGCAAGTCTGCCATTGTCACTGCGGGGAATGAAGGTTGGATTCCGGCCCGAAGTGGGAGCCTGCTGAGACACATGCTGTAGCTGCCCTGACCGTGCTTTGCAGACCAGGCATCTGTGGTCAGATGGACCCTTGAGCCAGCGGAAGACAAACCAAATCGAAAGCATTTGCCAAGAATGTTTTACGGAGGGCAATTTTTGTTGGCATTTTTGTAAATTGTTTGAAAATGTAGATGGTTGTATTTTTAAATAGTTTAAGTGTAGCCATTCTTCCTCCCCCTAGCCACGAACAATACCATGGGAACGTGGAGCAGCAGAAGCCCCCTGTGATGGCTGCCGTGGTTGTTCTCCGCAGCTTGTCTTTTGAGGGGTGCTGCTTTTCCTCAGGTGTTCTTGCCATAGCTGTTTGTGCCTTCTCTCCAGGTGCCTTCGTAAAGCACTTGTCCCTACGTGACAGTTGGCCTTTCCACGGCTCAATTTTTGCTGGCAGAGACACTAGATGGCTTTGCTCCGATCTGAGACACACACGTTAAAAAATTTCCAAACCGCTGAGCCCCCCTGGGCTGATGGCGCTACGGTGGCATCAGCAGCTGACGTTGAAGGACATGTTGGCTGTCTGGCCATAGCGGGCGATACATGGCGCCGGACACTGCCCCCAGCTGTTTCTGAGGACGAGCTCCCTCTTGTATTGCGTTCCGGAGTTGGAGCCTGATCAACGGCTACCACCACACATCCAGGCAGGGAGGCAGGCAGGCAGGCATGCACGCCCACCCCGAGGTAGTGACCAAAAATAACAATACAGGACTCAGGAGGACCTTTTGCGGCCCTAATTGAAATGAATTAACTTTAAATCCTTTAATGGGAATCCGTTATGGAGGGCAAGTCTGCCATTGTCACCGCGGGGAATGAAGGTTGGATTGCGGGGAATGAAGGTTGGACCCATTCTGTAGCTGCCCTGACCATGCTTTGCAGACCAGGCATCTGTGGTCAGATGGACCCTTGAGCCAGCGGAAGACAAACCAAGTCGAAAGCATTTGCCAAGAATGTTTTACGGAGGGAAAGTTTTTTTGCCCTTTTTTTAAATTGTTTAAAAATGATAGATGGTTGTATTTTTAAATTGTTTGAAAGTTTAGATGGTTGTATTTTTAAATTGTTTAAAAGTGTATCCGTGCAAGTTATACACTGACTGCCAGGTATAATGTGCAGTCACAGATGCAGTGACTGCAAACAGCCGTTTGTGTAGTGACGGCCGTGCTGGACTGGTGCGCACCATGACGAGAGTGCAGGTGATGGTGGCTTTTCAGCCCATATGCTCGCCCGGCTGATGTAGCTGAATGACAGAACAGTGACTGTCCAGCTGATCAAATTTGGTCTGACCACAATGAAGCAACGACCTTATTATCTTTTGTGTGCCACCCCCACCCGAGACACTCAAATAGCCGGCGGTCATTGCTTCATTGTGATGCGCAAGCCCCTTCACCGCGGCAAGGTAATGATCACGAAGGGGGGTGGGCACATATACACGCACCAGAAAAATTAGTGTAGCGGCCAAAGTCAGGAATCCGCCTAGAGTCCTGGACCCTGTTGGTGGTGGCGGAGAAGGCAGTCAAGTGGCCTGCAGGCAGAGATGCTGTGTGTGGGGACTGACTTAGTCTTCGGTCGTGCAGTAGCCCTCCGTGATCCATTCCTCATGCATTTTGATAAAGGTCAGGTACTGAACACTGTCGTGACTTAGGCAACTTCTCTTCTCAGTAACTATGCCTCCAGCTGCACTGAAGGTCCTTTCTGACAGGACGCTTGCGGCAGGGCAAGAGAGAAGTTGTATGGCAAATTGGGACAGCTCTGGCCACAGGTCAAGCCTGCCCAACCAGTAGTCCAAAGGTTCATCGTCGCTTTTCGCAGAGACTACATCCACACTCAAGGCCAGGTAGTCGGCTACCTGCCGGTCCAGGCGTTGGTGGAGGGTGGATTCGGAAGGACTATGGCGAGGAGTTGGACTTAAGAACGTCCGCATGTCCGACATCACCCTGAAATCGCTGGAGTGTCCTGTTCTTGCCTGCGTGGACTTGGGAGGAGGAGGGTTACTGCCAGTGGTACCTTGATTGCGTTGTGCAGCCACATCACCCTTAAATGAATTGTAAAGCATCATCGACAGCTTGTTCTGAAAGTGCTGCATCCTTTCCGCCTTTTGTTGAGTTGGTAACAGGTTGGCCACTTTGTGCCTGTACCGAGGGTCTAGTAGCGTGGCCACCCAGTACAGGTCATTCAACTTGAGTTTTTTGATACGGGGGTCCCTCAACAGGCTGGACAACATGAGAGGACATCTGCACAAAGCTGGATGCAGACGTACTCTCCATCTCCTCTTGCTCTTCCTCAGTGACGGGACGCAACTCCTCCTCCTCCCCCCAGCCACGAACAATACCACGGGACCGTGGAGCAGCAGAAGCCCCCTGTAATGGCTGCCGCGGTTGTTCTCCTTCCGCCGCCTCTTCCTCCTCCACAGAAACACCTTCCTCATCATCAGAGTCTGACTCCTCTCCTTCCCCACACGACTCCTCTTCTTCCTCCTCCTCCCCCCTCTGTGCTGCCGCCGGTGTTGTGGAAACATCGGGTTCGGGTGTAAATGGATCCCACGACTCCTGCTGCCGTAACTCTTCTTGTTCACGCTCCTCCACAGCTGTATCCACCACTCTACGCACGGCACGCTCCAAGAAGTAGGCGTAGGGGATCAAGTCGCTGATGGTGCCCTCATCGTGACTCACCAGTTTGGTCACCTCCTCAAAGGGCTCCATGACCCTGCATGCATTTCGCATTAGTGTCCAGTTGTTGGGCCACAACATCCCCATCCTCCCAGATTGTGTCCTTGTACTGTAATGATACAGGTACTGGGTGACGGCTGTTTCCTGGTCTAGCAGGCGAGAGAACATCAGCAGGGTGGAATTCCAGCGAGTCGGGCTATCGCAAATCAGGCGTCTCACCGGCAAGTTCATTCTACGCTGAATCTCCGCAAAGCGTGCCATGGCCTTGTAAGAGCGCCTGAAATGGCCACACAACTTCCTGGCCTGCTTCAGGACGTCCTCTAAGCCTGGGTACTTGGACACAAATCTTTGCACGACCAGATTAAGCACATGTGCCATGCAGGGTATGTGTGTCAGCTTTCCCAAATTCAACGCAGCAATGAGATTGCTGCCGTTGTCACACACCACGTTGCCGATCTCAAGCTTGTGCGGGATCAGCCATTGCTCCACCTGTTTGTTAAGAGCAGCCAGGAGAGCTGCTCCAGTGTGACTCTCCGCTTTCAGGCAAGACATGTCTAACACTGCATGGCACCGTCGCACCTGGCATGCAGCATAGGCCCTGGGGTGCTGGGGCTGTGTAGCTGGAGAGGAGATGGCGGCACCAGCTAAGGAGGAGGAGGATGACGACAGCGAAGCGGTGATAGCAGGTGGAGAGGAGGTGGCTGGAGGCCTGCCTGCAAGCCGTGGAGGTGTGACAAGTCGGTCCTCTGCACAGCCACGTACTCCCTGCTTGCTGCCATCGGTCACCAGGTTGACCCAATGGGCTGTGTATCCAATGTAGTTGCCCTGCCCGTGCTTGGCAGACCAGGCATCCATGGTCAGGTGGACCCTTAACCCAACGCTGTGTGCCAGAGATGACACCACTTGCCTCTCAACTGCACGGAAGAGTTTGGGTATGGCCTTTTGTGAAAAATTGTGGCCTGGTATCTTCCACTGCGGTGTACCAATGGCCACAAACTTACGGAAAGCCTCAGAATCCACCAGCTTGTATGGTAATAGCTGGCGAGCTAATAGTTCCGCCACGCCAGCTGTCAGGCGCCGGGCAAGAGGGTGACTGGCAGACATTTGTTTCTTCCGCTCAAATACTTCCTTCACTGACAGCTGGGTACTGCTGTGGGCAGAGGAGAAGGAACCGCTGAAGGGAAGAGGCAGTGTGGAGGAGGGTGGCTGTGAAGGTGCAAGGGAGAAAGTGGATGTGAAGACGATGCACCTGAAGGAGGAAGAGGAGAAGGAGGGTGGCTTGTCTTTTGAGGGGTGCTGCTTTTCCTCAGGTGTTCTTGCCATAACGGTTTGTGCCTTTTCTCCAGGTGCCTTCGTAAGGCACTTGTCCCTACGTGAGAGTTGGCCTTTCCACGGCTCAATTTTTGCTGGCAGAGACAACAGATGGCTTTGCTCCGATCTGAGACACACACGTTAAAAAATTTCCAAACCGCTGAGCCCCCCCTGGGGTGATGGCGCTACGGTGGCATCAGCAGCTGACATTGAAGGGCATGTTGGCTGTCTGGCCATAGCTGGCGATACATGGCGCCGGACACTGCCCCCAGCTGTTTCTGAGGACGAGCTCCCTCTGCTTCTATCATGGAGTCGTCTCCTCCTAGTCCTCTCTGACTCCTCCTCTGAACTGTCCCCCTGGTCATCTCCTCTACCGGGAACATATGTGGTATCCGTATAATCGTCATCATAATCCTCCTGGCCAGCTGCACTTTCCTCAGACACCTCCTCAACTGCACCAACTTCAGGTGTTTCATCAGCCCCCTCCACACACGTTACGTCCATACTATCGCCACCTAACTCAGACGTAGGAGGTGGTGTACCTGCGCCTTCTTCTTGTTGTTGCAGTAGTGGCTGTGAATCGGTGATTTCACCACCACCAAATAACTCCTGCGAAGTGTCAAATGCAGCGGATGTGGTGCTTGTTGTAGCGCTGGTGGCTGCGGGAGATGAGGTGTTCTGTGTTAAATACTCAATCACCTCCTCACGATTTTGGGAAGTGATGGCACGTGCCTTCTTCTGAGCACTGTATTTTGGGGCAGGTCCGCACGAAATCACAGCAACACCACCTCGCACAGACCTGCCGGTGCCTGGTGGCCTTCCTCTGGGTCTGCCTCTACCTCTACCTGGTTTGTCCATTTTGTCCATCTCGGGGGGGGGGGGGGGGATGCTAGGTATATGCAGTGAGCTGGGTTCACTGAACAGTAAAGGTACTAGGATGTGGTGAGGTGGGTTCACTCAACACAACAGGTAGTAGGTATATGCAGTGAGCTGGGCTGACTCAACACTACAGGTAGTTATGTGCAGTGATGAGGTGGGTTAAGTAAACACAACAGGTAGTAGTAGGATGCAGTGAGCTGGGTTCACTCAACACAACAGGTATTAGGTGTATGCAGTGAGCTGGGTTCACTCAACACTACAGGTAGTTATGTGCAGTGATAAGGTGGGTTAAGTAAACACAACAGGTAGTAGTAGGATGCAGTGAGCTGGGTTCACTCAACACAACAGGTAGTAGGTATATGCAGTGAGCTGGGTTCACTCAACACTACAGGTAGTTATGTGCAGTGATGAGGTGGGTTAAGTAAACACAACAGGTAGTAGTAGGATGCAGTGAGCTGGGTTCACTCAACACAACAGGTAGTAGGTATATGCAGTGAGCTGGGTTGACTCAATACTACAGGTTGTTATGTGCAGTGATGAGGTGGGTTAAGTAAACACAACAGGTAGTAGTAGGATGCAGTGAGCTGGGTTCACTCAACACTACAGGTAGTTATGTGCAGTGATTAGGTGGGTTAAGTAAACACAACAGGTAGTAAGTATATGCAGTGAGCTGGGTTCACTCAACACTACAGGTAGTTATGTGCAGTGATGAGGTGGGTTAAGTAAACACAACAGGTAGTAGGTGTATGCAGTGAGCTGGGTTCACTCAACACTACAGGTAGTTATGTGCAGTGATGAGGTGGGTTAAGTAAACACAACAGGTAGTAGGTATATGAAGTGAGCTGGGTTCACTCAACACTACAGGTAGTTATGTGCAGTGATGAGGTGGGTTAAGTGAACACAACAGGTACTGGGGGTATATGCAGTACTAGGTAGTACAATGTGCAGCTCCCTGTCGCACACACAGGCAGTCAGTCACTGAATGTGCTGGGCTGCTGGCAGTGGCACACACACACTATCAATTAGCAAGGCTGTGCATGCAACAAAAGTGTCAGTTTGACACACAGTAAAAAAAAAAAAGTACAGGATGAGCTCTGACAAAAGCTAGGGTGCTATAAAGCAATAACAATCAGCCAAGGAGCAAACTAAGCAGCCAAGAACCTAACTAATCTGTCCCTAGAAGAACAAGTCTGCAGCAGCTGTCCCTTTCCTCTCACTAGCAGGCACACGAGTGAGTGTAATGGCCGCCAGAGCCTGCCTTATATAAGGGGGGGGTGGGGCTCCAGGGCTTACTGTAGCCTGAATGGCTACAATGTGCCTGCTGACTGTGATGCAGAGGGTCAAAGTTGACCCTCATAGTGCATTATGGGGCGAATCGAACTTCCGTAAAAGTTCGTAAAAAATGTTCGCCTGGAACCGTTCGCCGGTGAACCGCTCGCTACACCTCTAATACTGTGTGCACTTTTCAGTGCAAAACTGATGTTTTAAAATGATCCGTTTTGCAGGGCAGGCGATCGAGATAAGCCTATGTGTGGTCAGGAAGTGGTTAGATTAATGGCAGAATGACAGCCTGTGTTGTGGTGTACGAGTAGCATGCACTCAAACCCCTTATTCAGTTGTGGTCTCTTTTTGCAGCTTTAGCATAGTTCAGTCTACATCCATTGCATTATGCACACGTTATTACTTGTATACAATGCAGCACACACTGCATATTAACCACTTGCCGACTGCGCACTCATACCGCGTGTCGGCAAAGTGGCAGCTGCAGGACCAGCGACGCAGTACTGCGTCGCCGGCTGCAGGCTAATTAATCAGGAAGCAGCCGCTTGCGCGAGCGGCTGCTTACTGTCAATTCACGGCGGGGGGCTCCGTGAATAGCCTGCGGGCCACCGATCGCAGCTCGCAGGCTAAATGTAAACACAAGCGGAAATAATCCGCTTTGTTTACATCCGTACAACGCTGCTAACAGTAGAAGCGTTGTACCAGATCAGCGATCCCCGGCCAATCAGCGGCCGGGGATCGCTGTCACATGACAGGCAGGAGCCTGTTAGAGGCTGCACAGGACAGATCCGTTCCTGTGCAGCCTCGGATCTCCGGGGAAGGGAGGGAGGAGAGGGAGGGGGGGAATTTTGCCGCGGAGGGGGGCTTTGAGGTGCCCCCCCCCCCGCAACACCCAGGCAGGCAGGAGCGATCAGACCCCCCCCCAGCACATCATCCCCCTAGTGGGGAAAAAAGGGGGGTGATCTGGTCGCTCTGCCTGAACCCTGATCTGTGCTGGGGGTTGCACAGCCCACCCAGCACAGATCAGCTAAAACAGCGCTGGTCCTTAAGGGGGGGTAAAGGGTGGGTCCTCAAGTGGTTAAAATGTGCACTTTTTTCCCATAACCTGCACAATTACTATGTAATGTGTGTGTTATTGCACATTATCCAGAAACCCTTATTGCTATAGTATAATATGGTCCATTACAAGTAGAGAAGTGAAGATGCCCATACAATGACATGGTTAGTGTGTTCACTATTCAGGGACGCAACTAGTTCCAAAGTTTGACGAAGAGTTCCAAGCACCTATTCTGAGTTTAATTTTCCTTCTTAAAACAGAAGCCCTTTGTGATAATCCAGCTTTAAGTAAGTGATGGTGGTTTCCCAGGATGCATCACTCCTGAATATGCAAATTATCTCTTTTGCCCCTGAAGCCAGGCTTGCATCCAGAACTGATGGGTTGATGTGGCTTGTAACATTTTTAAGCTATAGGCTCACTTTACACCAACATGCAGAAAGCCCATTTCAGACGTTCTTGTGATTTAGGATGTAAGCCTGCCTTCACAGGGGCATAAATTTGCATTTTCAGCACTGATGCATCCTGGGAAACCACAGTTGCTCACTTAAAGCTAAATTATTGCAAATACTTTCTACCGTATATCCTTGAATATAGGTTGACTTTGTGCATAAGTCAACCTCAATATTTGACCATCTTAAGCTGGATTTTTTTATTGACTCAAGTATAAGTCTACCCAGCAAAAGTTAATGGCTTCACTTGGGGACCAGGAGGAGTTAATGACTGCACTGCATAAAGTATTGCACGCATTTACCCCTCCAGTCCCTTAAAGCGGAATATAACCCTGCATTTCAACTTTGCTCTAAAACATTATTTACAGTATATTATATGCAACCAGCATTTTTTTTTTTACTAGACCAGCATTGGAAGAGTTACACAGGACTTTAAAGTTCCTGGAGATTTCTGCAGACGCATCCGAAGCTGACATAGATACATTTTGTTTACATAAATGTATCTAAGTGTTGAATGTGACTCATCTCTCTCACTGAGGAGTTGGAGGACAGCCAAAGAGTGTGTAACATTTCTCAATAGATGCATATAACTAAATAGAATGTAAAAATCTGAACTTCTGCATATCTCTCCACGGAACTTTAAACCTCTGTGTTTAACCCTTCCAATGCTGGTCTAGTTAAAAAAAATGCTTTTTGCATATAATATGCTGTAAATAATGTTTTAGAGCAAAGTTGAAATGCAGGGTTATATTCCGCTTTAAAAAGACACTGAAGCGAAAAAAAATGATATTATGATTTGTATGTGTAGTACAGCTAAGAAATAAAACATTAAGATCAGATACATCAGTCTAATTGTTTCCAGTACAGGAAGAGTTAAGAAACTCCAGTTATCTCTATGCAAAAAAGCCATTAAGCTCTACGACTTTCAAAGTCGTGAAGAGGGCTGTTTTCTGACTTTTATTATCTCAACTTTTCCTGAACTATTTACTTTTTCTCTGCCAGAGGAGAGGTCATTAGTTCACAGACTGCTCTGAAAGAATCATTTTGAATGCTGAGTGTTGTGTAATCTGCACATATTATAGAATGATGCAATGTTAGAAAAAACACTATATACCTGAAAATAAAAATATGAGAATATTTTCTTTGCTGCTAATCTTCTAGTAATTATTCATAGTACACAACCAATTCACTATATCATTTTTTTTTCGCTTTAGTGTCTCTTGAACCTCCCTGGCGGTAAGCCCATGCTGAGCACGGGCTATGCCGCCGGGAGGTACCGCTCAGGCCCCGCTGAGCCGATTTGCATAATTTTTTTTTTGCTGCACGCATCTAGCACTTTGCTAGTTGCGTGCAGTGCCCGATCGCCGCCGCTACCCGCCGATCCGCCACTATACGCGTCGCCACAGCCGCCTCCCCCCAGACCCCGTGCGCTCAGTGCCAGGCAGCGCTGTGGGGCGGATCGGAGTCCCCTTTGACGTCATGACGTCGGTGACGTCATCCCGCCGCGCGACGGGGAAGCCCTCCAGGAGATCCCGTTCGCCGGCAGCGATCGGAGGGGCTGGGGGGATGCCGCTGAGCATTTTTTTTTTTAAACTTATTTGCTGCCCCCTGGCGGATTTTGACAAACCGCCAGGAGGGTTAAGTGCAGCCTATAACTCCTCCAGGCCCCCAAGTGCAGCAATTATTCACCCCCCTCCCTGCAGCCCAGTATCTTCCCCTCTGCCCCTTTCCTTGTTAATTGTTGTGGCCAGGACTTTCAGACCTCTGTTTTATTGGCATTTCCTTTATCAAGAAACTGTGACTTACCACTGGCTAAATTGCAGCAAATGGGAACGTCACTAATCGTACACACATTACTCAGTGTTGCCTGTGACTCGTGTATAAGTCAACCCTTAAACTTTTATTTAGTGAGTCAGACCTAAATTTGTAGAGACTTATTGTCGAGTATATACAGTATTTTATGAAGGAAAATCACGAGGGCCCATTCACACTTGAGTGTTTTGTTGATTACCGTACTTTTCGCCTTATAAGACGCAGTTTTTCTCCCCAAAAAATGGGGACAAAAAGTCCCTGCGTCTTAAACGGCAAAGGCAGGGAATCCCCGACTCACGGACGCCCGCCGCTACGAACCGCCGTCATCGGGGATTCCCTGCCTTGCCTGTGTTCCTCTGTGGCTGCGTTCCCCCTTGTCCCCGCTTGTCTGTACCCCCCTCCCTCCTGTGTCGCCAGGTCCCCCCCATGTAATAGCAGCAGCAGGCAGCGCTGTGAGTCCCCCCAACACCCTCCCCCCGCACTTGTCTGTACCCCCCGTGCTTGTATGCACCCCCCCTATGTCGCCGGGTCCCCCCCTGTGAGAAGCGGCAGAAGCTTACCTCCTCCATCTAGCCTGCGGCGATTGAAGACATCCGGCTTCTGTGGGCGGCTTCCTCTAGTGCCGGCTTCTAATGACGAGTAATTGATGACGCGTCATTAGAAGCCGGCACTAGAGGAAGCCGCCCACAGAAGCCGGATGTCTTCAATCGCCGCGGGCAAGATGGAGGTAAGCTTATGCCACTGCCGCTTCGTACACGGGGGGGGGGGGGACTCACAGCGCTGCCCGCTGCCGCTACTACATGGGGGGGACCCTGCGACACGGGAGGGAGGGGGTACAGACAAGCGGGGAGGGGGGGGTACAGACAAGCGCGAGGGGGGGTACAGACAAGTGCGGGGGGGGTGTTGGGTGGGACTCACAGCGGGACACAGAGGAGGCACTTGGAGGAGGACACATAGGGCTGAGAGGAGGGCACTTGGGGGGGGGGGGGGGACAAGAGGACACATGGACATGACAGGACGACACATGGGGAGAAAGCAGGACATCTGGGGGTGACAGGGGGACATTTAGAGGGGGACAGGAGGACACATGGACATGACAGGACACATGGGGAGAAAGCAGGACACCTGGGGGTACAGCACTGACACCTGGGGGTGACAGGAGGACACTTGGGGGAGACATGGGGACACAGGAGGGCACCATTTGGGGGAGGTCATGTACAAGACGCTCCTGAAATATGGACGCACCAGGTTTAGTTTTATATTTTTTCCCCTGGTTTTTGCCCTCTAAACCTAGGTGTGTCTTATATTCCGGAGCGTCTTATACGGCGCGAAATATGGTATTTCCGCGAAATGATGAAACACTAGTGCTTTTGAAAGCGCTAGTGTAATGAAATCCTATGGTCCGTTCTTACTTGGGCGATTTGCGCTAATCGCCGTGAATCGGCCAAAAATCGAAAAACCGCAAATGCGTCACCTGCACCTTTTTCAGCCGATTTCCCAGTGATTGCGTTTCAGTGCTATGAAGTGCTAAATGCGATCATGGAAAAATCGCTGCAGTGTTCAGTGATTTCCGCTGAAAAATCACTCACGCAAAACGCCAGTGGTAAGTGCTGGCGTTTTGCGCTTTCAAGTGTGAATGGGCCCTGAGCGTTGCTTTTCAGTAGAAGAACTTTTCAGTCTCTTTTAGCCCCCCATACATTCGTAGTGGTTCTGGGTCACCATGAGCTCTTTTGGGATTCTGTAAACAGCTATTCAACCAAGCACAAAATAATCGGGTTGCGCTGTAACACAACGTATCGCTTCTCCTTCACGGCCAAATGAGCTGGAGGTCAGACAAGAAAATCTTGAACTTCCTCTCCAATTTAAAAAAAACATGATTTCATGCAGAGAAAAGCTACAGTGTCTTTTTTTTGTTTTGTGTTTTTTTTTTTGGGGGGGGGGGGGGGGGGGTGTAATGCAAATTCCAATTTAAATGAAAATCATGGTTATAATGTCGCTGTAGGCCAGCTTATCCTCTGCCTCACATTGCCAGGCACCCTATCAGTCTAGGACATGTCCCCTCCTTGCATACAGCATTGACTTGCAGCCCCTTTCATAGTGCCAGAAGAGGGACAATAAAGAATTAGCCAATAGCCACACATTTATATTATTTTTCATAGAAATGGCTTTACAATTTGGAGGAAAAAAAAGACTGCTGTAGCATCTCTACAGGGGGCGGGATTCTTCCTTTCATATTTATAGTAATTCTAGAAATTTGAAGCAAGAGGAATATGAGGCTGCCATCTTTACCCTCTTATTTTCCCCTCACTTTCAGTTTTCATGCTGTCCTTCATGGGCACAGTATCTGTCTAGCACTAGATTTTTCAGCTGGAGTGAATAGAGCAACCTATCTCAACCTTTTTACCCTGGAGGAACCCTGCAAATAATTTTTGGATCTCAAGGAACCTTTGCATGTAATTTTTGGATCTCAAGGAACCAATGGCATGGTCTTTAAAAGCTGATTTGGCTGTTTATGCCACTACCCCCATTACAGTGCACTTTATTACAAATTCTAAGGGCTTGTTTCCACTGTTGCGACGCGATTTCGGCCGCATTCCGACGCTTGTAAAAACGCATGCGGATGCATTTCCACATGCATTTTTACCCGCGATTTCGCATGCGATTTCGCATGGCAGGGTGCCATGCGAAATTAACCATGACACTGCCAGGGCTAAATAAAATTGAAAAAGGTGCGAAATCGCGGGTAAAAACGCATGTAACAAACGCATGCGTTTTTACTATTAAATACATTAGTGGCGATTCGCACGGATTCCCGACGCAGGCGAAATCGTTGGCTCTTTTGTGCGTTTTTTTCACGCTGAAAAAAACGCACCTCAACAACGCTACAGTGGAAACAGGCCCATCCACTTGTATTACATGTGCGGATCTGCATGCGTTGGACGCATGCAGATTCGCGATAGTGGAAACGAGCCCTTAAGCTTTTTATTAATGTGCTCATTATTATTCTAACCCCCAATTTCGCCCCCTATAATTATAGTGTGCTCGCTATCATACTTCCACCAGCCGCCGAGATGGCGAAAAATGCCAAGGAACCCCTGCAGAGTACTCCAGGAACGCTGGTTGAGAAAGCCTGGAGTAGAGCATCAATGTCTTGAATTCAAGGAGGGAGCTTGACAAAAAATAGTCCGGGCAAGTGAGTGTGGCCCGAGACCACATCCAACATATTTATCAGAAACCGCACCTATAAAAAATTTATAATGACATACCTCAACAGGGTAACGCTGTACAAACTCTGGAGACAAAACACCATCACGGATCTTCTCCCATTCCTACAATTATACAGGAAAATAATTGCTTGCAACAGATTTAGATTATTTAGTCGTTCAGGGTGTATGTAATTTAATATGCACCTTTATATGAAATATGAACTGATACTTTCCTGAGAACCCTCCATCTATCTCTATTCACTGTTGACTGGCACACTAACACAGATATGCATCACCTCACAGTGCCCAGATCCATGCTTCTGCTTTTTAGGTGAGACTGTTTACAATATATAATATAGTAATCACAACTTTTAAAGAGTCTAGTGCCAGACAAATATCTATTTGCACCAAAGTTACATAGTTATTTTGGTTGAAAAAAGACATACGTCCATCGAGTTCAACCAGTATAAAGTACAACACCAGCCTGCTCCCTCACATATCCCTGTTGATCCAGAGGAAGGCGAAAAAACCCTTACAAGGCATGGTCCAATTAGCCCCTAAAGGGAAAAATTCCTTCCCGACTCCAGATGGCAATCAGATAAAATCCCTGGATCAACATCATTAGGCACCAGGGTTACAACTTCATCTCTTTAACCACTTGCCGACCGCGCACTCATACCGCGTGTCGGCAAAGTGGCAGCTGCAGGACGCCGGCTGCAGGCTAATTCATCAGGAAGCAGCCGCTCGCGCGAGCGGCTGCTTCCTGTCAATTCACGGCGGGGGGCTCCGTGAATAGCCTGCGGGCCGCCGATCGCGGCTCGCAGGCTAAATGTAAACACAAACGGAAATAATCCGCTTTGTTTACATCCGTACAACGCTGCTAACAGTAGCAGCGTTGTACCAGATCAGCGATCCCCGGTCAATCAGCGGCCGGGGATCGCTGTCACATGACAGGCAGGAGCCTGTTAGAGGCTGCACAGGACAGATCCGTTCCTGTGCAGCCTCGGATCTCTGGGGAAGGGAGGGGTAGTTTTGAGGTGCCCCCCCCCCCCCCCCCGCAACACCCAGGCAGACAGGAGCGATCAGACCCCCCCAGCACATCATCCCCCTAGTGGGGAAAAAAGGGGGGCGATCTGGTCGCTCTGCCTGCACCCTGATCTGTGCTGGGGGCTGCACAGCTCACCCAGCACAGATCAGCTAAAACAGCGCTGGTCCTTAAGGGGGGGTAAAGCGTGGGTCCTCAAGTGGTTAAATACCAGCACATATGAATTACACATGCCTTGTGTCTAGTTCAATGTAGTTAAGGCACTGATTATGTGTAAGTAGCCCCAGAACCTGTATAACTTAGATGTGCCGGTATTTAAAGGGATAAGGTGACAACCCTGATTTGCACATTAGGGGCCATGTGTAATTCACTTTTTCACCTGACTTTTCTCCTAGGAGATAATTTTTTATCTTCAATTTAGAATATGTTTTCAGCAATTTGCAAAGGAAAAAGTACCAAAAAGTAGGAGAAAAGGTACTATTGGGCAGCACGGTGGCGTAGTGGTTAGCACTCTCGCCTTGCAGCGCTGGGTCCCTGGTTCGAATCCCAGCCAGGTCACTATCTGCAAAGAGTTTGTATGTTCTCTCCGTGTCTGCGTGGGTTTCCTCCGGGCACTCCGGTTTCCTCCCACATCCCAAAAACATATGGATAAGTTAATTGGCTGCCCCTAAATTGGCCCTAGAATACAGTACTTACACTACATAATATAGACATATGGCAATGGTAGGGATTAGATTGTGAGCTCCTTTGAGGGACAGTTAGTGACAAGACAATATATATATATATATATATACTCTGTACAGCGCTGCGTAATATGTCGGCGCTATATAAATACTAAATAATAATAATAATACTATCAAAATTATTTTAGTATTTTATTTGCTTGTTAGGGGTTTAAAACGCATTTTATTGACAAGTTTCATAATATCACCTAGGAGAAAATTCAGGTGAAAAACTGAATTGCATATGGCCCCAGGTCTCAATTCCATCTTCACTCTGCATGCAACACAGGTGGCTGTGGTGACGCACGGTACTGCAAGATGATTCTTCCAGATTCACAACCTTTCATAATGAATGAGATCGCTGTGCAAATGCGTCAATGCATGCAACCATACACTGCAATTCTGCAGTGAATCGCAATGCATGGATACAAACATCAGAAAGTGCAGTAAATGCTCTTTCTGATGTCCCTGCAATGTCCATTACGTTGTGTTTCCAAAAGCGTGGCTTTAATAGTTCAGCTGGAAACAAGGCCTTACATTGGAAAGCTAAGTAATGACGCACAGCGGTCCGGTCTGTGAATGTATCACGTAGTTACAATTGAAATCTGGACTTCAAGCAGACCAAAGTCACTGAATTCTTCTAGGAACAGTATGAGGTTTTCAAGGGTCATGTCAACAAGGGGCAGATATTGCTAAAGCGGATCTGAACTCTTGCACAACACACAATGAAAAGTCTTAATTTCACATATAGCTGCTGAAGAAATCCACTTCTTTGTGTTCTGTGATTGTTTATGCAGATCAATGTTTGTAATTTGTTCTCATCAGCAACTGTGAATAGACTGCAGAAGAACTCTGCCAAGCTAGCTCTGCATGTAGTAAACACTGATGCTTAACCTTGTCAATACCTTCTGCAGAAGTGAAACCTAGTTAGGGGTGGTTCAGACGGACGCTTGCGGAGCGTTTGCCGCCAGCGTTCGTGGCTTGGCGTTAAACGCTCCCATTCAAGTGAATGGGAGCGTTTGTACCAAGCTTTCATGCGCGTTTGCATGAACGCAGCGTTTGGGTCCCGATTTTCCCTGGCGTTCAAGGAGCCCCTGGAAGCTACATGTAGCTTCCAGGGGCGGTTAACCGCGACGGGTAATGTCCCCCTAGGGGAAGAAAAAACGCGACCGCATCCGAACGCAACACAAACGCTGCTGAAAGCCCGAACGCATTGCCGCCGCGACGCCAATGAACGCGACTCCTCCAAACGTCCGTCTGAACCAGACCTAACACTTAGGGTACGGTTCCACTAGTGCAGTGTGGAATCGCTGCGGATTCCCCGCAGACGAATTTGCATGCAGGAGCGAAATTGCATGCAGTTGTATGCGAATTTTACCGCGAATTTGCATACGATTTCGCATGGATGACGCTGTGTGTGAATTTAACCATGGCAGCCAATCAGCGGCCGGGGATCGCCGCCATGTGACAGCGGACATCCTGTCACAGGCTGCACAGGACGGATAGTGTCCTGTGCAGCCCCGATCACCGGGGGGACAGGTAGGAGAGGGAGGGGGGGGGGAATGTCGCCGCGGAGGGGGGCTTTGAGGTGCCCCCCTTCCCCCCCCCGCAACATGCCACCAGCAGGAGCGATCAGACCCCCCCTGCACATCATCCCCATAGGGGGGGAAAAAGGGGGGGCGATCTGATCGCTCTGCATGCCAGCTGATCTGTGCTGGGGGCTGCAGAGCCCACCCAGCACAGATCACAAAAATCAGCGCTGGTCCTTAAGGGGGGGGGGGGGGTAAAGGGTGGGTCCTCAAGTGGTTAAGGGGGTATACTACAAGTATTTTTTAAATTATAAGCTTGTAAATAGTGATGAACGCAAAATGGAAACAATGCACCTTTATTTCCAAATAAAATATTGGCACCATACATTGTGATAGGGACAAAATTTAAATGGTATAATAATCGAGACATACGGGCAAATAAAATACATAGGTTTTAATTTTGGTAGCGTGGATTATTTTAAAGCTATAATGGCTGAAAACTTAGAAATATAGATCAATAAATTGTGATAAGTAGTGATAAAGTTATTAGCGAATGAATGGGAGGTGAAAATTGCTCTGATGCATAAGGTGAAAAATCCCGGGGGCTGAAATGGTTAATAAAGTCACGATCATAAGTGGACAAGTGCGGACCATTTTTGCCTTCAAATTTGTCTTTTGGAATCAAGCTTCCAGGATCCAGCACAGCCCGGCACTGGGCTTTGAGCGGTGTACACAACCTTCTCAATTTAAAAGGCAAGTTGCTGTCTTGCAGTGAGCAATCATTCAATTACATTCAATTACAGCTCAATGTTAATTTATTAATACTTACAATTTGTTTTTCATGCCCCGTGCTAAATATCCAAAGAAGTTCAACCAATATTAAACCCAGAGCATATATATCAACTTCGTTTTCATACACGTTTCCATCTCTCTGTTGAAAAAAGAAAAAAAAAAAGCATAAAGCCAAGAAGATGAACTGCTGAGGTGCTGAACACATTACATCTAGGCAGTGCCCAGATGATGCATTTGTAGGTGCTCAACTCTTCTCATGTCCAGGTCTCTGCTTACTGACTCCATCAGCACCCAGCCCTGCACAGTAACTGCAAGGTATATGGCCACCACATAGCAAAGACTATGTTGTGCCTGCTATCACTGATGACACTACTGTACAACTGTGGAGACAGTTATAATCAGAGGTTTCACTTTACTACTGCCAACAGCCAGGGGTCTAGTCCTGGAAAAAGAAGTGAGTGGACTCACCCTAAAAACCTCTGTGCCGCGCCGTGGTTAAGCATAGCAAGGGCGTGGTCATGGGTGGGGCCAAATATACATGGCCTTAGCAGTGATATAAAAGGTCTGCCAGGCGAAGTTTGAGCTCTGTCGTAGTGTATCCCCAAAAAGTAGATGTAATCTGACAGCATTTCACCAAAAATACAAATATGGCAGTGGTTCCCCCAAAATAGACAATCTGGCAGCAGCAGTTCCTCCAACATACACATAATATGGAAGCAGTTCCCCCAAATACGTGAAACCTGGTAGTGGATCACCCAAAATACACGTAACACCCAAAATACATGTAATCTGGTAGTAGTGGTCCCCCAACATACACAATCTGGCAGCGGTTGCCCAAAATACACGTACTCTGGCATCAGCGGTTCCCAAAAAATACAGATCTGACAGCAGTTCTCCCAAAATAGGTACCCCCAGTATAGCTAGCCAGGTCTATAGGTGTCTCCAGTATAAGTAGCCATGTGTATAGTTGTCCCCAGAATAGGTGGCCAGATGTAGAGATGTCACCAGAATAGGTAGCCCAGTATAGCCAGGTGTCCCCAGTATATGTAACCAGGTCTTCAGATGTCCCCAGTATAGCCAGGTGTATATCGGCCCAGTATATGTAGCCAGGTGTATATGTGCCCAGTATATGTAACCAGGTGTATAGGTGTCCCCAGTATATGTAGCCAGGTGTATAGGTGTCCCCAGTGTATGTAGCCAGGTGTATATGTGCCCAGTATATGTAGCCAGGTGTATAGTGGCCCCAGTATCTGTAGCCAGGGGTATATGTGCCCAGTATCTGTAGCCAGGGGTATATGTGCCCAGTATCTGTAGCCAGGGGTATATGTGCCCAGTATCTGTAGCCAGGGTTATATGTGCCCAGTATCTGTAGCCAGGGTTATATGTGCCCAGTATCTGTAGCCAGGGGTATATGTGCCCAGTATATGTAGCCAGGGGTATATGGGCCCAGTATATGTAGCCAGGGGTATATGGGCCCAGTATATGTAGCCAGGTGTATAGTGGCCCCAGTATTTGTAGCCAGGTGTCCCCCCAGCTGGAGGGGAGCAGCGCAGTGGAGAGGAGCATTGTGCGCAGCATGGGAAAGGGTGGATGTTTCCCCCCCCCCTTCCCTCACCTTGGGGCTCCTCTCCCTGGCTCTCCCCTCCATAAAGATTGCAGCGGCGGTGGCTGGCAGCGGCAACAGTGGGCGGGACTTACCTCCTCCAGTGTTCCGGCAAGTGGACGCTGTTCATGCAGCTAGTCTGGTCTAGTGAAGACCAGAGCAGCGGCACGCACAGCGTCAACCCGGAACACTGGAAGAGGTAAGCCCCGCCCACTGATGCCGCTGCCAGCCACCGCCGCTGCAATCTTTATGGAGGGGAGAGCCAGGGAGAGGAGCCCCAAGGTGAGGGAAGGAGGGGAGAGGAACGTCCGCCCTTCCCCATGCTGCGCACAATGCTCCTCTCTGCTGCGCTGCTCCCCTCCAGGGTGCTAGGGGGAATGGCATCCACTGTCCAAAAAAAGTGAGTGGACGCCGTCCCCTCCGCGTTCACGCAGGACTCGACCCCTGCCAACAGCTACCCTCTCTACAGACTACCACAAGGAGCTTTAATTAAATGCCATAGAGCTATTGACACTCGTCCATTCTATCTCCCTCATGAAGCTCTGGCTGAAAAAAGTATTCACCCCTTCTTCCTTGCCATGTTTCATAACTGCTTTTAGAAAATCCACTCTGGTTCCCAGAGGCACCACTGGCCAATGAATCACTGAGAAGCCACAGGAAAGGAGTTTTTCTCTATTGATTAGATTGTGTATAGTATATCATACTGCTGGCTATAAGGGTGTAGCTAAGGAGCTATGGGCTCTAGTGCGAGTGTCTATGTTAGCACCCCCCCCCCCATGCACTCTATGCAAAGCAATAAATAAGGAAACATTCAGTCATAGTGTTAGAGGTTTAAATAGGAGAGGGGAGCCGTTACATAATGAAAACAACGTTATACATTTTAAATCATGCTTATTTAACACCAGCCAGAGTGGCCAAATATAAACCTGATTCCTCAGCACAGTGCCCCAAATGTAGTTTGACCAACCCCTCCTTCTACCACCTTATGTGGGAGTGCCCGCCAGTAGCAGCGTTCTGGCTACAGGTGATCAATTTCTTGCATGACAAGATGGGCTGTCCGGTCACTCTAGACTCCAGAATGTGCCTTTTGGGGCTACAGATAGACGAAGATACTCAACCATGCACCAAGTCATTTATCAGTGAAACTTTGTTTGCGGCAAGGCAGGAGATCGCACTAAAATGGCTATCCCCAGAATCACCATTCCTATTAAGCTGGAAGAGGCGCTTAGATAATACTCTACCTTTTAAAAAACTTGTATACGCGCACAGAAAACGCCCACAACAATTCTCCTTAATTTGGGATAGATGGAAAGATAGGCCTTGAATGAACCCCACGTTTAACAAGTCCTCTTATGCACTCTTCGCTGATATACCCTATAGACTGCATGTATTGCGGTGGTCTTCCTCTCTCCCCTGTTCCCATATCCTAAACTGTGTTTTAACAACATACTCTATGAAGCACCGCCGCAGCGCATTGTTAATAATCCTTTTTGTACATCTGTATCTGCCTTTCTTGCGTGTCCAGCGTAAACTGTATACTTGCACTCCAACTTGCTGTCATGTTGTATAGCGAACTGTCATTTGTGTATACTGCTGATAATAACAAATCTGGCTCTGTTGTAACCTTAAGAAACCTGTTAAATAAACTTTATTTTTTGGTTTAAAAAAACATAATGAAAACAACTATTCAAAGCATATACAGAGGTAATCATTACTACCATAGCACTATTTAAGTGCTAATACAGAAGTCAAAGGATGGCCCCTGGTGGGTCCCTCTGGTCCAGGAACCCCGGCACAGTCATATGCTTTGCATCCCCTATTGCTACGCCATTGGCTAGCTAGGGCACCACTAGATGTGATTTACCAGTGCTGTCATGTAATAATTAAGGAGTGGAATATTTACCAATCACTGCAGTGCAAAACTCAGGCAAAATACTTCACCTCTGGGAGAAAGATGTTCTGTGTTCAGTGTAGGATAGTGGTGAGGAGCAAAACCTTCTCTGAATAGGTTAGCCCTATCCAGGAAGCAGAAGTTGGGATTAGCAAATCACTGCTTCTGGTAGCTGGTCCAGTTAACATGCAAGTGTGTTAATTGTGCAGCAATTCACTACCCCCAACTTCACTAAAAATATTTTAAGGTTGACTTTTAAACAAAGATTGGAGGTTAAATACAAACCAAAGTCTGATACGGAAAGCAGTTCAGCAGATAGTAAAGCAATAGTAATAACATTATTTAATTTCTACCTTTCGAAATGACATTGTTATAAATATACGTGACCCAAGACAAAGCTTACCTAGGTAAGAACAGAGGTACATTCCTGCTGGACTCACATACCTCTTAGCATTGTCCATTCCTCTCCCCTTTTGAATGAAAGTGGTTTTAGCTCCAACGTATATAAACAGAAGGTTTGTACACACAAAAGGTTAAACTCGGCCCCGGCGGCCACTAGACCAACTCGAGTAAGACTCTTGTATATAGTCAGCAGCCCCGATACATCGGCCAGAGATCCAGCATGTCAGATCAGCTTGCCCAACTCCATTGTTCTGTCCAGCACTCCGCCCCCTACATTGTGCACTGCACATGGTCCATCCACCACTTCCCATATTGACAGAACATGTTTGTAATGTGCTGGCCAGGTACTGTCACCTGAAGGATTGTGTCCCAAACCCTGCTGGGTGACAGTAGTCTAAAGTGTGTACAAGCTTTATTAGTGGCCAGCCTTCTGTGCAGAATATTTTCTGTCCACATACAGAGGAAGCTTTACAATACAATTGTACTGTCTATGGATATTCTGGCTCTCATAGCCTGGGGTATTTCTGCATGAGAGTCACAAGGGAACAAACAGCCAGTGTCTATCCCAGCACTAAAACCTGTCAAGGAGGGTGAAGGATGTAAGTCACCAATGAAAAATGTAAATGAGCCAAATTAGAATTGGACTTTGAAAGCCTCTAGAAGCCATTACCTTCAGACACTGAGCACGGGGCTAAGATGGATAACCATTATATCTTATTATATAAAAATGAAGAAAGGAAGCGCTGCAAATAAAGAGTACCTGTTCTGGAGCCATGTAGGAGGGAGTGCCAGTTCGGGTGCGTTGCCGTGCTCGACTCTCGTCTTCCCCAGTCATTTGAGTGACCAGACCAAAATCTCCTATTTTCACTACCATCTCTTTAGTGAAAAGTATATTTGCAGGCTAGAAAATAAGCACAAATAAAAACTAAATTCACCTCACACTGATGCATTGCTTTGATAAGGAAAGTAAACATTAAAGCTGAACTCCATGAAACACTGCAACTTAATCCAGTAATCAATTAGCATGTTTAAACATTTAATATACTAATATGTCTATTGTGTCTGCGTAGCTAATTTGTGGTGCGACTTTTATGTTTCATTGTGCTGCGTTCCTGTTTTACAGTGAACTCAATGCCCACTGTCAACATAGCCTCAACAATATAGAATCTTCGTCAGTTAGCCCTGAAAGCTCCAGTTCTGTGTTGGCTCAAGGCAGTCGTAGGTTAGAAATCTTTAACTAAATTTAAATGAGTTTTTTGTATTGTACTGCTTTGAGCAGTACAAAAAGCATATAGGGAAGTGATAGGCAAACTTGGCTCTCCAGCTGACTACAAGTCCCACAATGCTCTGCAGGAGACTGACAGCCACAGACATGATTCATAAAGGCAAATGTATTGTGGGACTTGTAGTTCCTTAAAGGGACTCCGAGCAGTGCAGAAACTATGGAAAGATGCATATCATTTTAAAGCTCTCTTTCTCCTCTTTCCAATGATATATAAACCGCCGCCCTACGCCTTTTAGTTTTCGCTATTTTCACAATTGAAATGGCAGCAGCCGCGATTTCGATCGCGAAAATAGAAAAAACTAAAAGGCGTAGGGCGACGAATTAGGGGTTGTCAGAAAGAGGAAAAAGAGAGCTTTAAAATTATATTCATCTTTCCATAGTGGCATTGTATTACGCAGGGCGACTTTTTCCTAAAGTCAGCAGCTCCATTCTGCTGAATGCAGCTGCTGACTTTGAGAAAAAGTCGCCCTGCGTAATACAATGCCACTATGGAAAGATGAATATAATTTTAAAGCTCTCTTTTTCCTCTTTCTGACAACCCCTAATTCGTCGCCCTACGCCTTTTAGTTTTTTCTATTTTCGCGATCGAAATCGCGGCTGCTGCCATTTCAATTGTGAAAATAGCGAAAACTAAAAGGCGTAGGGCGGCGGTTTATATATCTTTTGAAAGAGGAGAAAGAGAGCTTTAAAATGATATGCATCTTTCCATAGTTTCTGCACTGCTCGGAGTTCCTTCAACAGCTGGAGAGCCAAGTTTGCCTATCGCTGATATAGGGTAACAAATGAATCTATGTCTATAATAATAGCAAAATAATCCGATTAAAATTAGTTTTTTTAGTGTTGAACGCAGGGAAAATGCTTTATTTAATGTTCTGTGTGCTTTGCGATTGTCTGAAGGAACAGTTTTATTGCATGCTAAGTCTTCAAGGACAGAATCAGCATGGCTACATGAACGACATAGTTCAAATGCAAGACATTTGTGCTTCATCTTCTTCCAATCTAACACCTTACTTTGGGTCTGCTGCTTCTCCAATTCTAAATGCTACACTAATGCCTACGGAAAAAAATCAAACAGTACTTGTGGATAGCGCTTTCCCAGGAAAGATATGAGGTTCAAACAGTTATCCTGTTTAAACCTCATATCTTTCCCTGGGAAGCGCTATCCACATGTACTGTTTGAACACATGAACGGCATACTAGCATCAAGTGATAGCACTCACTCTGCAGCTCTAGAATCCAGGTCAGGAATTAAATCTCAGCCAAGACAACATCTGCATGGAGTTTGTATGTTCTTCCCCTGTCCATCAGGCACTCCAGTTTCCTCCTATGATGCAGCAAAGAGCATCATGTTACATGTATCGCCACTTCTTGCTGCTGTACTGCACTTTATCCACAGCAAGAGGAACTTTTGGAAAGATGCAGTGCAGCTTGGATTGGCAAGAGGCGGGTGATATAGGGAACTTAACCACTTCCCGATTGATTTTTTTTACACACAATTGTCCATTTACAGAGTTATTTCTCCCACCCAGCATGGGTATGTGTAAAAATACACCCCAAAACACATTGTACTACTCCCGAGTACGGCGATACCACATGTGTGGCACTTTTTTGCACCCTAACTGCGCTAAGGGGCCCAAAGTCCAATGAGTACCTTTAGGATTTCACAGGTCATTTTGAGAAATTTTGTTTCAAGACTACTCCTCACGGTTTAGGGCCCCTAAAATGCCAGGACAGTATAGGAACCCCACAAATGACTCCATTTTAGAAAGAAGACACCCCGAGGTATTCTGTTAGTAGTACGGTGAGTTCATAGAATATTTTATTTTTTGTCACAAGTTAGCGGAAATTGATTTTTATTGTTTTTTTTTCACAAAGTGTCATTTTCCGCTAACTTGTGACAAAAAATAAAATCTTCTATGAACTCACCGTACTACTAACGGAATACCTTGGGGTGTCTTCTTTCTAAAGTGGGGTCATTTGTGGGGTTCCTATACTGTCCTGGCATTTTAGGGGCCCTAAACCGTGAGGAGTAGTCTTGAAACAAAAATGACCTGTGAAATCCTAAAGGTACTCATTGGACTTTGGGCCCCTTAGCGCAGTTAGGGTGCAAAAAAGTGCCACACATGTGGTATCGCTGTACTCAGGAGAAGTAGTATAATGTGTTTTGGGGTGTATTTTTACACATACCCATGCTGAGTGGGAGAAAGATCTCTGTAAATGGACAATTGTGTGTAAAAAAAATTGTGGCACTTTTTTTGCAGCCTAACTGCGCTAAGGGGCCCAAAGTCCAATGAGCACCTTTAGGCTATACATGGGTGCTTACAAATTAGCACCCCCAAAATGCGAGGACAGTAAACACACCCCACAAATGACCCCATTTTGGAAAGTAGACACTTCAAGGTATTCAGAGAGGGGCATGGTGAGTCCGTGGCAGATTTCATTTTTTTTGTCGCAAGTTAGAAGAAATGGAAACTTTTTTTTTTGGTCACAAAGTGTCATTTTCCGCTTACTTGTGCCAAAAATTAATATCTTCTATGAACTCACTATGCCTCTCAGTGAATACTTTGGGATGTCTTCTTTCCAAAATGGGGTCATTTGGGGGGTATTTATACTATCCTGGAATTCTAGCCCCTCATGAAACATGTCAGGTGGTCAGAAAAGTCATAGATGCTTGAAAATGGGAAAATTCACTTTTTGCACCATTGTTTGTAAACGCTATAACTTTTAACCAAACCAATAAATATACACTGAATGGGTTTTTTTTTTTATCAAAAACATGTTTGTCCACATTTTTCGCGCTGCATGTATACAGAAATTTTACTTTATTTGAAAAATGTCAGCACAGAAAGTTAAAAAAAATCATTTTTTTGCCAAAATTCATGTCTTTTTTGATGAATATAATAAAAAGTAAAAATCGCAGGAACAATCAAATAGCACCAGTTGAAAGCTTTATTAGTGACAAGAAAAGGAGCCAAAATTCATTTAGGTGGTAGGTTGTATGAGCAATAAACCGTCAAAGCTGCAGTGGTCTGAATGGAAAAAAAGTGGCCGGTCCTTAAGGGGTGTAAAGCCCACGGTCCTCAAGTGGTTAACCCTCTCTGTAGCATTACACTCAACCCCCTCACACACGCAGGTACAGTTTTGCTTCCCACAAAACTGTTCTTGCTCATCCTTACTAATTGGTCCCTCCCCATAAAGCAGAGAATTACCTTAGATGATGGTAGTGCTGTTAGGCTATGGATATGGCAGTGATTGGATTATGCTCTTGTGCTCAAGCAGACACAGATTACTGACACTGATTTGGAACACAAACTAACATTTCTTAAGTGGGAAAACAAATACATTATTATTGTTCTGCCGACCTTCTCACCTTTAGGTCTCTGTGGATAAGCTTTTTGGAATGGATACATTTTACTCCATCGATTATCTGTTTGAAATAGTTCAGGCTCAGATGTGTGTCTATGGAATTTGTAGCGTTCCTTTTCTTTATCCAACTCCTCAAAGAGCCATTTTCACATAATTCCATTTGTATAAATATGCAATTTTTAATAACTCTTTTAGAGAGGTCACTAGAAGACAACAAAACATACAATTATCTATACACTGAGGTAAACACAATTTAATTGCTAGTTTTACACCCTTCTTTCAGTATAGTGCTTGTGTCAGAACACTTCTATGAGTAACAGCGTGGACATTATCAGGGTACACCAACTGTAAGACGACTGGGAATGCTCTGCACAGTACTTCATGATAAACATAAATGGCCCAGATGTGAGAAATATTACACAATCACCAGACCTCCCTCCTCCAGTACATCTACAAGGTCCCCGGTGTTTGCCCTTTTCTATAAGGCAGTCTGTTATTTCTGGACACTATACTTCCACGGCAATGGATAAAACACACAGTGATGTACATATATGCCACACCTCCCTCACACAGAAAACTGGGATCAGTGTCCTATCATTTTGACCAGTATCTTGTAAATTTGTACCAGCTGGGGCATTGTCCAGGTTGTTGTGGGCATGCTTAAAATTAAAATGGCTTTTATGCTGGGTGGCTATGCATGCAGACAAATAATTGTTTTGCTGGGTGACTGTGAATGTATGTTTCCAACAAAATGAAATAAATAACTTTTGATCTTTTCTGCACACTTCTGTTATCAAGATTGTTTGCACAGCCTGATATATTGTTTTAATTTACTTTTAAGGAGAGCTGCTAGCTGCCAGAGCCGGGACAAGGTCCTCCAGCACCCAATGCTGAGAAACCAAAGTACGCCCCTCCCACCCTAGCCATCACACACCATTTGCTATTAGAGTAAGAGGCGCCCCAGGGCCCCCAACACCTTAAAGGGAACCAGAGATGGGGACATGAAAAAGATGTTATACATACCTGGGGCTTCCTCCAGCCCCATACGCTCTGATCCATCCCACGCCGCTGTCCTCCACTGCCTGCATCTACAAGAATCGGGTCCTGTCACTGACGTCATCGGAGCCTACACAGGAAAAATGCGCCCTCTACGTATCTCTCCAGCGGCTGCTGCAGAGATACGCAAACAGCGCACTTCCCTTACGCTTAGACTGGCTCCGACTGACGGCAGAGCGGGGTCCCGGTTCTCATAGCTGCGGGCAGCGGAGGATGGCAGCATGGGATCGATCAGAGCGTATGGGACAGGAGGAAGCCCCAGGTATGTATAACATCTTTTTCATATTCATCTATGGTTCCCTTTAAGCTCTAGTTATCAGTCATTGCTATGTATCCCCTTTTCTTATTTCTCTCTGTTTCAAACATAATAAGGAAATGAGGAAATGATAGCTGAGTGAGTTGTGCGCCCCCTCCTACACTGCACCCTGAGGCTGGAACCTCTCTCGCCTCTGCCTCGGCTCTGCTAGCTGCTTTCAGCTGCATGATTTGCACACACAAAGCACTGATTTTTTTTCTTAACTCTCCCAATAAAACAATACAGTCAAGTTCTATCTAGGCTTGGTACTTAAGTACACATTACTTATTTTTTTTTTATAGCTATGCTTACCTTGAACGACTACTGCTATCACTGCTGTCCTCAATGGAGACATAATCTTCTGCCAACCAAGCAGTGTAGTAGCGCACAATATTTTGATGCTCAAGGTTTGCTAATGCTTTAACTTCTTCCTGATATTTCGAAGATCTGAAACACAGAAAATATTTGTTGAAAATATCTGAAGATAGACTAGTCCTAAATAGAGTAAGGCTTCAGTGGTCAGTGTCACCCGCCCCATAGACCCCAATGTTAATTGCAACTATGCCTGTGTACAGGGGGCAGTTTGGGCGCCAGCCCAATTATCGTAATTTGGATATTGGCAGAGGGAGTTTTTAGCAGCGAAGGCAAAACTTATATTGGCGGAGACTGCAGGACAAGGGGGTCAGTTAAGGTTGGGCATCATTAGAGGTAGGGTTCAAGTGAGGTTAGGTCAGGTTAGTCGACAGAAAAATATTAAATAATACAATTGCCAATATTTTACTATTGAAATCAGCTAGAGCCTAGTAGTGGAATGCCAGAAATTATACCAATTTTCTACTAGCCGCTATCCCAGCACCAAAACTACTGCAGCCGCTATTTTCAATGCACAGATCAGAGAGGTTCCTCCTTTTTATTATTCATCTAGAAATTGATGACCACTTTCTTCATTTCTATACAGCAAGAAGTTGTGTGGCATCAAATATCCCCTCCAACTAGAGCCTCCATCTGGGACTGTTTACTATTACATTAGATTCCCTACTATCTGGCACCGGCAGGGATTGTCTGATGCCAGATATGTGTTCTTGCTGGTTGCTTGAGAAGTGCAGCAGAAGCAACTTACTAAACCTCTAGGCGCCATCTCGTACATATCCTGCTGCTCCCAGTGTCTTTCCTGCTTCCTCCGTGTATGGCTTCCGATGTGTGCATATGAGATGTGGTTCACGTTACACACCGGGAACATGAATAAAGGAAAGCCGCTGGGAGCTGCAGAAAGTGTAGAAGACAGCGCCCAGAGGTTTACACGTTGTAAGTTTTCTGCTGGGAAACACTCTGCAAAACATTGTTAGTTGAGACTGCTGGATGCCTGAGTTTAGGTTAAACGGGACTCTACTGTACTGTATGAAGTACACCTGTGATTGAGAAAATATACAGCTGTTATCATTAACTATACTAAGATGCAGTTATACAAACTCTGCATGCAAATTTAGGCAGATTGAAAATGGACCAATCCAATTCCACCCTGGCAGGTTTTTTTTTTTTAAAGATTCTTTATTTAAAGATTTTTAAAGAACAATACATAAGACAGACAAGCATAGGGATACATTATACATCCAAAACACAGCCAGATGTTGGTACATTAGAAAGATATACCCAGTGGCCAACCTGTGCCACTGGGGGTCCATAGAGACTTTCAGAAATAGGGTACCATATACCCCATTAATAAGCCAGAGAGGCCTATAAACGCTTTACAGAATAGAACGAAGTGATACATCATAAGAAAAGTGCTGTGGGAGACCTGGGGCCCAGAGGGAACATACACCCAGGAATCCATAAGCTGTCCAACATCACCTCGCCTTAATACCTTAGAGATCACACCCCTCTGACAACCCGCCCATTGTAGCATATATCCAAACTCTAGTGGTTATTCAAGAAAAAAGCATCAGAGACAAGCCGACTAGAGAGTAGAACAAGAAAATAGAAAGAAAGAAGAAAAGAAGAGGCAAGGTACAGAGGAAAGAGGTCACCATGGAGGAAATGTGTATCTACCACCGGACACCCAACCGCAGATAGAGTCAACGCCAAGGGGGAAAAAGGAGTCATGTGTCAGGAGTAGAGTGGTTCCCTTTAATTATGTTTTCATTCTATTTATATTTAGGCCCAGATTCTAGCCGGATGTGAGAGAGCCATATCTAGCTGATTCCTTGAATTCGAACCAGCCCAGCCAAGTTTTCAAGTACTGCTCTCGTTTATCATGCAAGCTAGCGGTTCGATCTTCCATTTTCTCAATCCAGTCTATTTCCCTAAACCAATCCTGTATGGATGGCGGGTCCAATTGTTTCCATTTTCTAGCAATTAGAATTTTGGCAGCATCAATTAAATGTCTGGTAAGTGTTCTTTTATATCTCCTTATCGACCAATGGTTGTGGTGCAAGAGAAAAAAGGCAGGAGAGTCAGGAGGAAGATAGTCTGTCAACACCTGCATGATCTCCCTCACATCCGCCCAAAACTGTGCAAGTTTGTTGCAGGACCAAAAGATATGTACCAATGTGCCTACTTCCATTCCGCATCTCCAGCATAATGGGGGAGACGACGGGTACATTTTGTGGAGCTTAGAGGGGGTGTGGTACCATCTGGTAAAGATTTTGTATCCTGCCTCCTGGCTCCTAGAGGATATAGAAGATTTATGTGAGAAGACCAGTATCTTGTGCCATTGCTTGTCGGAGAGGGTCTGGTTCAGGTCCCTTTCCCATTTAGCCTTAAGGGTTACACAGGGTTCCTCACTATCATTCAGTAAGGAGTACCCTAAAGAGAGGGAACCTCTTATTAGGCCCTCACCCAGACATGTTTTTTCAAATGTGGAGAGGGGCCTAGAGAACTCCACCTTTGACCCCTGGGATAGGAGGAAATGTTTAAATTGGAGCAAACTCCAAAAGTCAAGGTTGGGTGTACCGAGGGAAGTCTGGAGGTCCGAAAGACCCACCCACTCTCCACGCGAAATCAAGTGCATAGCTCGTAAGGGGGGGGGGGGGGTCTGTCCTCCATACCGGGTAGCTATTCCTGCCCTTTCCCAGAGAGAAGCTAGGGTTGCCTAATAAAGGCATTAAGGGGGATGGCCAAGGGGAGATAGATGATTTTCCCCTCATCCTGTAGAAGACCCTTAGTGTTTGGGTTATCAATGCTATGGCCTGGGGTGAGGAAGGTAAGGAGCTAGAAGAACTAGAAGAGGTAGCTTCCCTCCAATTAACTCCTCCTCGATGCCCACCCATCTTTTATATGCTGCATGTCTATGCCAATCTATGACCCTGATAAGGGTTGCTGCCAGGTAATATAATCTGGGATTCGGGACTGCCATGCCTCCCAGGTCTTTGGGGGCGGTCTGGATAGAATACTTAAACCTAGGTTTACGGCCATTCCAAATAAATCGAGAAAAAACCTGGGTAACTTGTCTAAAGTAAGAGGAGGGGATGAAAATAGGCATTGTCTGAAAGAGATAGAGGAGCCGCGGCATAATTGTCATCTTAATAATACAACTCCTGCCAAACCAGGAAAACTGAGGTTTATCCCAGTACTGCAGGTCTTGTTTGATACGTTCTAACGCTGGAGGGAAGTTACAAGAGAACACATCTCTAGGGTTCGGGGTAATGTGGATGCCAAGGTACTTCAGGGACCTGCCAGGCCATTTAAAAGGAAAATTGCTCTGCAGAGAAGATCTAAGTGGGCCTGGGAGGAGGACTCCGAGAGCCTCACTCTTATCATAGTTGATTGACATATTAGATATTGCGCCATATATTTTGAACTCTGCTAGGAGATTGGGTAGTGATTTATGCGGGTTGGTTAGATAGAACAAAAGATCATCCGCATATGCGGCAACTTTAGTGGATGACTTAGGAAGGGATACCCCCTGTATATCTGGGTTCGCTCTAACCATACACAAGAAGGGTTCCAGGGACAGTGCGAAAATCAGGGGAGACAAGGGGCAGCCCTGGCGCGTTCCGTTTTGGATAGGGAAAGGGTCTGATAAAACCCCATTCGCCTTAACCCTTGCTGAGGGGCATGAGTAAAGCGCCATGATACGCTGCATTATCTCCTCCTCCAAGCCAATATACCTAAGGGTACCCTCAATGAGATCCCAGTCCACCCTATCAAAAGCCTTTTCGGCGTCAGTAGATAGTAGCAAGGTTGGTGTGGACTGAGACCTCACCCAGTGTAGGATATTCAGGGTTTTTATGGTATTATCCCTGGCCTCTCGACCATGTACAAATCCTACCTAATCCAAGTGGATCAGCTTTGGCAGAAGAGGGGCCAACCTATTCGCTAGCATTTTTGAGAAGAGCTTCAAGTCTACATTAATTAAAGATATCGGTCTGAAGCTCTTGCAAAGGGCGGGATCCTTTCCCTCCTTCAGCAATACCGAGATATGTGATTCAAGCATGTAAGGGGCGAATAGGCCCCTTCCCGATGATTCCTCAGGAGGAGAATTGAAGGCCCTAAGCATATGGGATGAGACAATAGAGCTATATCTTTTGTAGTACTCTGGGGTAAACCCATCAGGCCCAGGGGCCTTTCCAGATGGAGTCTGGGAGAGGGCAAGACGCAGCTCGTCCTCCGAGAGGGGCTCCTCAAGTATCTTAATGTCTTCCGGGGTGAGTCTGGGCATCTTAGAGCGGATCAGGTACTCAGTGATTTTAGTTTTCTTTTCCTCCTTAGATATAGGGGGTGAGTTAGAGTGTAGGTTGTATAATTCAGCATAGAAGTCCCTGAAGACCTTGGCAATTCCCTCATATTTATGGTGTAATTTGGCGTGCTTGTCCTTAATTTGTGGGATGTAGTTAACAGTCTGTTGGGTCTTTAGGGCCTTTGCTAGGATGGAGCTACACTTATTACCAAACTCATAAAAAGTGCGACGACAGCGTAAAGCTGCGTACTTAGCCTTAAAGAATAATAGGGATCTGAGTCGTTCCCTCTCCCTGGTTAATGAAGCCAGGGCTGAGGAAGAACCAGAACCCTTATGACTACGTTCCAATTCCCCAATGTTAGCCAAGACTTCCACAATCTCCTAATCCCGTTCTCTTTTACGCCTAGCCCCTTCTCTGATAAGCAAGCCCCTGACAAAGCATTTATGAGTTTCCCACACAACCATGGGGAAGAGTCCTGGGTTGTATTTATCTGAAAGAATTCTTCCATCTCAGATTTAATTTTGGCAAAAATCTTTTTATCCTCAATGAAGGAGTTGTTTAGTCGCCAGGAAGCAGGGCCTCGCCTATTCTCCCCCAGATTAAAGCAGACCGTGACATGATCAGAGAGGTGTATATTGCCAATAGTGGATGCACTAGAGACCGAGAGCAGATTGTGTGACACAAATACATAATCGATTCTTGTGTAGGAGTTGTGAGGAAAGGAGTAAAAGGTGTAGTCTATAACCGAAGGGTTAAGTACCCTCCACGCATCCAGCAATTGCATGGATCGAAGTAATGATTTACACTTTCGTAACAATTTGTAGGAAATAGGAGACTTCTGGGATGAGGAGTCAATCTCTGGGTCCAGAGTGAGGTTTAGGTCACCACCCAGCATAATACTGCCTTCTACAAATGAGCTTACTTTCGCCAAAAAGGATTGCAGAAACTGCACCTGCTGCACATTAGGTGCATAAAAGGAGCCAATAGTGACCTTCTGGGTATAAATTGTGCCTTTAACAATGTTAAACCGACCCTGCGGGTCTTGATATTGAGCTATCAAAGAGAAGGGGGTATCCCTTGAAAAGAGGATAGCGGTCCCTTTTGTTTTAGAATCTTGATGAGAGCTAAAGTAGGAGGTATTATAGTATCTGTTGAACAGTTTCGGGATTGATGGACCCTTGAAATGTGTCTCCTGTAAGCACACTATATTGGCACGTTCTTTATGACACAGGTGCAGCAGGGCAGATCTCTTTTCTGGGACATTTAACCCCTTGGCGTTGAGAGAAAACTTTATGTTTAAGTGATCGTTGGAATGTTCACACAAAGAGGTGGGCGCCCAGATAGCAGACACACAGTCCTCATGGAAAAAGTAGAAAATAGAACTAAAGTGTAAGAGAAGAAAAAGAAAACATACAGAAAGCGTGTAAGAAACCACGCACAGACAGACAGGAATACATGAACCATAAGCATATTACCTATGTAGACCAGTCAGACTCCAGTCTGTAAATGGAATGCAACACTTGACCGAGGGGTTTAAGGATAAACCCTCGTCTCTACTTGGCGAATCGCCCAGGGGTAAGGAAGCCCGCAACCTAACAGCAGGAAGGCTCCCCCGCTCCCGGGTGACCACATGCCATCTATATCAGAACCTAAATGAAAACATCAACCTATATTAAGCATTGTGACATTTAAGCGTATGAGACGCTTTGTAACTTTTTAGCTGTTGCCCTTTTAAGTTATAGCAGTCCCCTTTTATCACCCCCATATATCCGTTAGTGTCCCACTGAATCTGTAGTCCCGGAGGCCCCCGTGCCCCCACTCTGATCCCATCGCCCGAGGCAGAGGCCAACGACCAAAGCGAATGCAAAAGTGCAGACAGTTTATTATTAACACCCCACAACGGAACCAGAGTGAGAGGTCCAAGGGAGAACCAGTCCCACAAGCCCATCCCGCCACATCCATGACGTCCCCCTCATACCCACCGACCGCCCCACCGTGACCCCGCCTGTAAAACAGACGAAAACATAAAACCTTAAAGATGCTATCCCCCGCCTCCCCCACCACCTAAGTCTTCCACCCGCACCTCCCAGACCAAAGGATTAACCCCCATAGGGGATACCACAATAATGTATAACATTAAGGATTACATGCATCAGTCTTAATTAAAGTGCCTCATAAAGCTCACAACCCCTCGCATCAGGTGCAGCAAAGAGAAGGCCCATATATAATATTGCGATCCTAGAACATAGATACATGGGAGGGAGATGCGGCAAACTATCCTCGGATGTAGGTAGGGGAGTCGAGGGGTAGGAGAAAATATGCAAGGAAAAAACGGGGCACAGTCAAGGGCCGTAGGCAGCGGGCAGCTACTAATCGAGCGGGGTAGTCTGTATATCTGCAGGCCCACAGTTCCTCCATGCGGCGTCAGTGTCTGGGATCAGGGCCTTTAAACAGCGGGTACCTCCAGATCGAGTGATCAACGGGTGAAGCGTCACTGAGGGCAACCTAGGGGAATTCTAGTAAACCATATTGAGCAGTACTCACGAGGCTACCCAGTTTAGGCCGCTTTCTTCTGTTTCTGCAGGCGGCCTGAGTATGCTGCGTCTGGATCCCAATCCGGTAACTCCACCGTGGGCAACGAGAGCTCCCGCGTAAAAGAGGTAAGATCTCCGGGCTGACGTAGAACGCTGGCGGTGGAGCCCTTCTGGCCCACTAGCTGGAACGGAAATCCCCATCGATATTTCACCCCGGAGTCCTGCATGGCCTGGAGGAGGGGCCGGAGGGCCCTGCGTTGGATAAGCGTAGATGCAGCCAAGTCTTGGTAAAGCGTGACTGTGGAGCCTTCCCAGGTCGGCTACCCCTTATCCATAGCAGCCCGCATGATGTCCTCCTTGTCGGTGTAATTATGTAGACGGCATATAACGTCACACGGTTGGTCTTGAGGCGAAGGCACAGCCCTGAGGGCTCTGTGCGCTCAATCAAATTTAAGTTTCTGGTCCGCTGGGCGGTTCAGTAGGCCACTAAAGATAGTGCGTAGGGTGGGCAAGATGGCGTCCGTCAGGATGGATTCGGGTAGGCCGCGGATCCGGATGTTATTCCGGCGGCCTCTGTTCTGCATATCTTCCATCTGTGCCCGTATCATTTGCGAGGACATGCGGTGCTTCTCACCATCAGCTTTGAGGGCCGCTATCTCCGCACGGAGTTGTGCGATATCCGCTTCTGCTGTGGACACGCGGTCAGAGAGGCCTGTGATGTCGGAGCGGTTCACCGTGATCTCCGTCCTCGTGGAGGAAATGATCCGCTCCGTCTGCTCATCCAGATCTTGTTTGGTGGGAAGGCTTCTTAGGTACCAGGTACCTCCATATATCTTCTAGCCCATTTACTGGTGTGGAGCAGACACTGCCATCAGGAGAGGCTTGCGAGGTAGGAGAGAGCGGCTGCACCATCTTGGAGGCCTCCTTGTTGGGAACTAGTTTCTGGAAGTAGCGGGTTACCGGTCGCTGAGAGGGGGTCTGAGGTTTACGATCCTTAAGTTTACCCTTCCTCTCCCTTTCCATGCCACTTAATCTCCGAGATAACAAGGGTTGATGTCTAAAAGCCAGCTAACAAGACATGTGGGCCCGGGAGCTCAGCAAGCACACGTCCTCACTCCTCCATTGCTGGCTCCGCCCCCCCACCCCCCCACCCCCCCACCCTGGCAGGTTTTGATTGAAATATTTTCAAGCTGCATACATTTACAATTGATGGATTGGGGAATGATCATTTGCTATCGCTGATTGTCGATCCATCTTCACGTGGGTACTTAGCTTTACAATAGCAGTGTAAAATGCCTCTGTTACATCACACCACAGTGCCCCAGTGTGAGCTCAGCCTAAAGGTGGCCACTAACGGTCCAATTTCTAGCGAAAAATCATTTGAGCGATCAGAAATTCTGATCAGACGAAAAATCGTTCACTACACCATCAACTAACCAATCATTGCTTCCTATCTATCATGACCACCAAGAAAATCCAAATTTTCGTTCGACGAAAATTCATTCGGACGACATTTTTTTCACTCGTTCATAATCGATTGTGTTCACCAATGGAGATTATTTACAACCAATCCGATCAGAATTTCTGATCGCTCTAACGATTTTTCGCTAGAAATTGGACTGTTAGTGGCCAGCTTAAGATAAAAAACCATCCTGACAGACACGTTGTTACTGTTACTGCAAATTAGTGGCGATTCTGATTATTACAAACACCTGTTTGTGAGTCGTTCCCTTTTCAATACCACTGTAAAAGGCTATTAAAATGTCATTACACACAGACAATTCACAACATACAGATAACGCTAACCTGTATTTCACTATTTGTTTCACAGCATAGTATTTGTCTTCCATTTTTTTCCTTGCTTTCATCACTTTGCCAAATGCTCCTGAAGCCAGATATTCAACGTTATCAAAATCTATGAGGGGGTTTGGAATGCTGAAATAATAATACCCACATTAAAATGTGTTCATTACATAATTATTAATGTTCGAAAGAACCATCTACAACAAGCTACTTAACTGCTAAACAGGCAACATTTTTAAAAACTTTAAAGCAGGCATTAAAGAGGAACAGTAACAACATACAGTAGAACGCAGTACTGTAAATTATTCAGGATATCCACTTTTACATTAAATATCCTGGTGTAAGCAACAGAAACACTTCCTATAGCTAAATATTTCTGTATATTGGTATGTAGCCCCGCCCTCCCACTGAGGCTTAGCCTAGGATATTTATTAGGCAGAATTTACCTCCCCCACCAGTGCATCCTAAAAAGAATTATCTGTTACAAAAAAAATAACTAAGAAGTTTACAATTTGTTAACCACATTACCTGTTTGAAGAAGAAGAGACAGTGGTCCCCTGGGTAAAATGGAACAAAAGATAAAATTCATTAAAAACAATACATAGCTTTGCCTTATATACCAAACAAAGGTGTTTTTTTAGCGTACGTTAAAAAGGGGCGCTGGGAAAAAAGGGCGCGGGGTTTTAAATGATAAACACGGATAACGTTTAAAAATATAATGTACTATATTTCGTTTAAATATTCGTTTTTATAAAGTTATAAATCATTAAATAATGTTCATGAAATCGGCAATTGTGAAAATGTTAATTTTCCGTTTAAAAAGTAAAATGTATAATAACGTTTAAAAAAAAATTAGTAAGTAACCCTCCCTGTACCTACCCCTTCCCCTAGACCCCCGTATTGGTGCCTAAACCTAAGACCCCCCTGGTGGTGCCTAAACCTAAGACCCCCCTGGTGGTGCCTAAACCTAAGACCCCCCTGGTGGTGCCTAAACCTAAGACTCCCCATGATGGTGCCTAAACCTAAGACCCCCCTGATGGTGCCTAAACCTAAGACCCCCCCTGGTGGTGCCTAAACCTAAGACCCTTCTTAGTGATCACTGTATTGTGTGTAGAATAATATTTTAGAAACAGTAAGGGATAAAATATATTACAATTTACGTTACGTACTGATCGCTTTATTTTGTGAATAATAATGTTTTACAAACAGTAAGGGATAACATTTAAAATAATGTTTTATTGAAATAGGAAACGTAAATCATCACAAGCAGTTATAAAACATTAAAAATCTTCGGGCGCCCTTGGAAAACGTTATTATTCTCGGGCACCCTTTTTTCCCGTTCGGCACCCAGTAAACGATATTTATTATGGGAGTAAATGGCGGCGCCCGATTTGTCCACTAGCCTACTGCGCCCTTTTTTACTGTTACCGTTTTTTTAAGTTAGGTAGGAACCTTTAGCAGACTAAATACATTTTCAGAAGGAAAAAAAAACAAAAGAAACACAATTTGAATCCTCTGGTATGATGTTACACAAATAACTAAAAACTGAGATGATAAACTGACAACACAAAGAGAGCCAACAAGAAATATACAGAGACACAAAGGTTCCAGAGAGGCTGCTGAGAGAAACGTGGTGATAATAGAGATAGGGCTGAATTCACAAAGCGGTGCTAACCCAGTTAGAGACTTTAGGTGTGATAACCATTTTACCACGCTGGTGAAAAGCCAGCTTAGGCGTGATAAGTTTAGGAGTGATAAGTTTAGATAAGTGTAGATAGCGCACAAAGTCCCGCACGCAAAGCAGCGCCATTAAACTCAATGTGAAGTGCACCAGACTTTGCTAGCGCAAAACTTTTGATCAGCTGTGTACTGCGGTGCTAACGCAGTTGGTGCCTAAACTTATCATGCCTAAACTTATCACACCTAAACTTATTATGCCTAAACGGAGTTTAGGCATAATAAAGGGCTTTTCACCAGCGTGCTAACTGTTAGCACCGCTTTGTGAATCAGGCCCATATTGTGGAGAGTGAGAGAAGTTAAAGGGCAACTGAAGTGAGGGATATGGAAGCTGCCATATTTAAACAATACCAGCTGCCTGGCAGCCCTACTGATCTTTTTGGCTTTAGCAGTGTCTGAATAACACCTGAAACAAGCATGCAGCTAATCTTGTTAGCTCTGACATTAATGTCAGAAACACCTGATCTGCTGCATGCTTGTTTAGGGTCTATTGTTAAAAGTATTGGAGGAAGAGGATCAGCAGGGCTGCCAGGCAACTGATTGCTTAACCACCCTGGCGTTCTATTAAGATCGCCAGGGTGGCTGCGGGAGGGTTTTTTTTAAATAAAAAAAAAAACTATTTCATGCAGCCAACTGAAAGTTGGCTGCATGAAAGCCCACTAGAGGGCGCTCCGGAGGCGTTCTTCCGATCGCCTCCGGCGCCCAGAATAAACAAGGAAGGCCGCAATGAGCGGCCTTCCTTGTTTTGCTTACATCGTCGCCATAGCGACGAGCGGAGTGACGTCATGGACGTCAGCCGACGTCCTGACGTCAGCCGCCTCCGATCCAGCCCTTAGCGCTGGCCGGAACTTTTTGTTCCGGCTACGCTGGGCTCAGGCGGCTGGGGGGACCCTCTTTCGCCGCTGCTCGCGGCGGATCGCCGCAGAGAGGCGGCGATCGGGCAGCACACGCGGCTGGCAAAGTGCCGGCTGCGTGTGCTGCTCTTTATTTGATGAAAATCGGCCCAGCAGGGCCTGAGCGGCAGCCTCCGGCGGTGATGGACGAGCTGAGCTCGTCCATACCGCCCGGCTGGTTAAAGAGAACCCGAGGTGGGATTTTATTATGCTAGTGGGGCACAGAGCCTGGTTGCGCACACTAACACCAGCCTCTGTTGCCCCATGGTGTGCCTCCAGGACCCCCCTGCACGCCGCTATACCCCCCGCAGTGCTGGCGACACGCAGCGTGTCACCAGCACAATGTTTACCTAAGCCTGTCTGTTAGCGCCGCTCCCCCGCCTCCTCCGTATCGGCGCTACCAGCCCACGTCCCTTCCCTCCCGCTGATTGGTGGAGGCACACCATGGGGCAACAGAGGCTGGTGTTAGTGTGCACAACCAGCCTCTGTGCCCCACTAGCATAATAAAATCCCAACTTGGGTTCTCTTTAAAAGGAAATAAATATGGTAGCCTCCATATTTCTTTCTCTTCAGTTGCCCTTTAAGGGCAGAGTAAGAGAGGGAGGTGGTAAAACTATAATTAGGTAACAAATACTTACTACAATTCTAATCGTCTAATAAAAATATTTGGCTTGTTTTTAAATACTATTTGTCTCAGGTTACCTGAGAATCAAGTGACGAACGGTTCAAGTCATTCTCTGAAGATGGCCTGGGGAAGCAGACAAAACACATACTAAAATTATAATAAATAATAATATAAATAAAACTATTATTATAAAGAATGATAGACTGAGAGTTCAGAGATAAGAATGAGTGTACACAAATATTTTTTTAATTTAAAACAGCACCAATCACATCAAAGTAGTTCAGTGTCTAATGCTGGGGAAAAGTCAAGCCAGTAGCATTTCATTCCATTTTGATTATTAAGTGATGCAGGTGGCAAGAACAGCCAGGTATCACTTACCGCTAACACACAGTTTATGGCATGAACAGCTCCTTACACAAGAATAGGGGATATTAGCCACCTTGGGACTTGGTGCCTCTGGCCCCTAAAGTACCAGAGCTGTCCTTTCCCTTTATAAACAGTGATTACTGTGTTTGGTTAAAAGGAATCACAAGGTCAGGAGCCAATCAAATTGGCTCCTGACCGAGATACAGAGCTCTGCTGTCAGCATGACAGTCGAGTGAGTGGCCTGCACCATTGCAGAATCGGTGGATGTGCGGAATGCTGAGATTGAAATCTACGCCCTGGCAGGCTTAGGCAGACGTAAATGGGGCACAGATTTCAACTCTGCTGGTCCAGTATTGGTTAAAAGAGTGGAATTAAGTTTAATATATATCAAGTTCAGGGACCAATACAATGCCCTTATTTGGCAGCAATAAGCGTAGTCAAATTCAATTCTATACAGCACCTGGCTAGGTGGAAAACAACTCATTCGGCCAGCGAATTATTTTCCCCCATCCACTTCCGTTTTGCAAGCACATGAGTGAGAACTTTTCACCTGTTCAGAGCAGTTGAAAGGTCTCTATGGCCCATATGCCGCTGGCTTCTTCTGGCATCTGGGAGCCTCCTTTACTAAGGAGACACCAGGCATCCATTTTTTGACTCCCTATCTATTTGATATTAAAGTGTACCTGAGACGAGAAGTGTCTCAGTTACCATACTTATCTGGGGCTTCCCTTAGCCCCCTTAAGGCCGCTCGTCCCTCTCCGTCTCTCCGGCTGGCTCCCGTGCCTTGCTATGTCAGCTTGTAAACATAGAGTGGAAAAGCACAGTCTCCAGTATTAAACCCAATTGAGCTGGTTTGGGATGAACTGGACAGAGGTGTGAACGCAAGCAACCTATCAGTGCCACACATTTATGGGAACATCTGAAACAGAGTTGGAAAGAACTTTCTGAAGAATATCTGATTTCCATTGCAGAAAGTATGCCATGACTATGCTCAGAAGTTATATCTACCAAAACTGGATAGTTTGACGAGTCAAAAGTTTAGAACACATAGTATTCTCCCAACACAATAAACGGTACCTATCCGTTAGCCGGGCGCATCCGGCAGGTGGCGCTGTTGATGTTAATTCCAATCATAATTACTTCACGTCAACCTGTGAATGTAAACCGCCGGATGCGCCCGGCTTAAACAGATCAAGCCGCCGGCTTGCTTCGTGTCTCGCTCTTCTCCCCCTCTTGCCCTCTCTCTTATGAGCCTTGGGGAGGGGACATGCGTGTCCCCCCAGAGTCGTTCGTCGCGGCATTGCGACGAACGACTCTGGGGGGACACGCATGTCCCCTCCCCAGTGTTCTATAGGAGAGAGGGCAAGAGGGGGAGAAGAGCGAGACACGAAGCAAGCCGGCGGCTTGATCTGTTTAAGCCGGGCGCATCCGGCGGTTTACATTCACAGGTTGACGTGAAGTAATTATGATTGGAATTAACATCAACAGCGCCACCTGCCGGATGCGCCCGGCTAACGGATTAGTACCCAATAAACACTGCTGTTTTCCCCCAATCTTGTTATGTGAATCTCTCTTATTTTAGATGACCTGGGTATGTACACTATTGAAGTACTACCGTTAAGTCCAAATATGCTTAAAATTGATACTATCTATGAAGAAAAGTGTAAAATGTGCAGCCAGCCATCGGTAACATGCAGTGTCGGACGGGGAGCTGAAAAAAGCTGAGGAAATAAACCTGCTGGCCAAGCTGCAGAAATCCTGTGTTATCACTCCCAATATAAAAATGTAGCAAGTCATCACTGTGAGTAGCAACACCTGATTTCTGCTGCTTGGCCAGCAAGAGGATTTCCTCAGCTTTACCACCTCCCAGTCGTACACTGGTAACATGACACCGACACCTGACCAAACGCTTCCTTTGTACATAAGAAAAATAACAAATAGTAACCTACCTTTGTGGACTTCTAGGATTTGAAGACTCAAATACAATCTAAATGGAAAAAAAAGGATACAAGACAGGATTGAGGTATATAGATTAAAAAAACAAAAAACAAAAAGTGATTCTATTAATTCTGTCATGCTTTTAAGGAAATGTCCAGGCAAGCAAAAAAAAAATCCACTTACCTGGGGCTTTCTCCAGCCCCTTGCAGCCGACATGTCCCACGCTGCCGCTCCGCACTCAGCAGCTGGCCTGGGGTCCCCGCTGGTGCAGAAGATGACCTTACGAGGTCGTCCTCTACTGCGCAAGCGCCACGCTGTCCGTTGTGTACTGCGCAGGTGCAGAACTACTGTAGAACTAATGGCGCAGTAGAGGATGACCTCGTGAGGAAGGCCTGTGCACCAGTGGGGACCCCGGGCCGGCGGCTGTGAGCAGAGCTGCGGCGAGGGACATGTCAGCTTCAAGGGGCTGGAGGAAGCCCGGGTAAGTAGATATTTTATTTTTTGCTTGCTTGGACATTTCCTTTAAAAGGGTTTTCTACACTGAGCAAAAGCATGATAAACCATCATTCCTTGCCAGCTGCTCTCCAAGCCTGCAAAGAATCTCTGAATGTCATGGAAAACAACGGAGTGTCAGAACGAGTGTCTTCTGTGAAATAAAATATTGTATACAGTTGTGTGTGTCATTTAGTGTTGACCAGAGATTTCAAGCAAGTTTGGTGATTTTGTCTTGTAATTATGCAGTGGTTGTCTATGAATGATTTGCCTGACAATAGGGAATGCAGAGGTTGAGACCACACAGGGGCCCCTAGACCACAGGGGCCCATTAGGGGCTCTCCCTTTATCCATCTTATTAGCTTTTCATTGGTGCTATGCTGGTAATGAACACCTCTATACGTGTATTGCATAGTAGTAATCCTTAGAAAGGAACTAAGCACCCTTTCTTTCACTGGAATTTCTCCTGGCTTTTAACAGATATAGGAGCTGCCATGCCCGCCCACCTCCCCCCCCTTCTCTTCTTACCTTCCTTATTTACAGAAGTCACAAATGCTATCTTCACACATTCCCTCTAGATAAGCTCTTTGAAGAAATTGTTCTAATTACCCAACCCCTCTGTTGATGAAAAGGTATTGTTTACTTCTTGCTAATGAGTACAATAAAACGATTAGCTGGCAAAAAAGAAGGGATATCCCGCTACACCGAGGGTGGGTGTAAAACTTTTCTTCCTTTATTAGCACATCAGTAGACACACAAAAGGCTGACGCGTATCAGAGATCTAAAAGGCTCCTTAATCCTAGCCAGCATGTACAAATTCATCACAGGTTTAAATAGTCGAGTGCCCGCCCACAATGAGCATGGCTACCCTTCTTAAAGTGACATGTACAATATTACACATAAAATGGCAAAGCCAGAATACAAAAGTCAAAAACATAAAAAAATGATTAGCTGCCTGAAATCTCTGAGGACGTGCTGCTTAAGTAGGTTAATAAAATTTAAGTGCTTAACTTTAAAGGAGTACTGTAGGGGGGTCGGGGGAAAATGAGTTGAACTTACCCGGGGCTTCTAATGGTCCCCCGCAGACATCCTGTGCCCGTGCAGCCACTTCCCAATGCTCCTGCCCCGCCTCCGGTTCACTTCTGGAATTTCATACTTTAAAGTCTGAAAACCACTGCACCTGTGTTGCCGTGTCCTCGCTCCCTCTGATTTCACCAGGAGCACACTGCACAGGCCCAGTATGGTCTGTGCCTGTGCAGTACGCTCCTGGTGACATTAGCGGGAGCGAGGACACGGCAACGCAGGCGCAGTGGTTTTCAGACTTTAAAGTCTGAAATTCCAGAAGTGAACCGGAGGCGGGGCCGGAGCAATGGTGAGTGGCTGCACGGGCACAGGATGTCTGCGGGGGACCATTAGAAGCCCCGGGTAATTTCAACTCATTTTCCCCCGACCCCCCTACAGTATCCCTTTAAATGTAAAATATAAGGTAACATGGAAGTTCATTTTAATAATGAGACATATTGTTGTATGCATTTTTCATGTGCTATTGAGATGCCCTGGGTCCTATATGGATAAATAGCCGTGTATACTTCTCCAACATACATAGGATATTGGTTGTAATGTAATCTTACCCTACAGGGGAAATTTTCTCACAGAGAATAGCTAGAAATAACCATTATGATCATAATTAAATAAGATGGCTGTAAGTTGGGAACCTTTGCTGCTGAAAGATAATGGCGCTGCCTCTGGCATAAGCGACCTGGGTTAGAAACTTGGCTCTTCCTATTCAGTAAGCCAGCACCTATTCAGTAGGAGTTCTTGGGAAAGACTCCCTAACACTGTTACTGCCTACTGAGTGCGCTGTAGTGGCTGCCTCGCTAGCGCTTTGAGTCCAACAGAAGAAATGTGCTATACAAATACTGGAATTATTATTATTAAAGATGAAATGAACCATACTTGATCCACCACTTAATATAATAATGAGTTCAGACATGAGGTTAAACCTGCAAGAACCAAGAAGATCATACACTATAGATTCTAAGTTGCCAGGTCATTGCCTGCTGCACAGGAACAGGTGTGCGGATGAAGTAAGCCAAGTAAATGTGTGATCATCTCATCTTTATAGTAATTTCAAACAGTTTTAGCCAGAGCCATTGAGACAACCTTTTAGCATAACGATAGTCTTAAGGTGCCCATACACGGTACAATAAAAATGTTCAATGTTCCAGTTTATTTGACCAAAACGATCAAATCGAATAAAAGTTTCAAAGAATATTTTTTTTCGATCAAGATGTTGGAAAAATCTTTATATTTGATCTAATGAATCGGTTGGACTGAATAGGTTGGAAAAATATTTATATTCGATCTAATGAATCGGTTGGACTGGTTTTGGAGGTCCATTGATTTCAGTGGAATTGAATGACCAAAGCTGTTTCACTGGAGCACATTCAAGTCTACTGAGCTACCATATGGACAAACATATATATTCAAAAATGGCTAAAAATGCAGCAGAATTTGATCCATCAGAGGCCTAGCAAAGTCCTACACATGTATGTTTGCCTTAGGGAGTGATAGTTAGAGAAAAGCTGTAGCAAGTTTTTAAAAGAAAATATGTGGGACAATAATGGACATTAATAATCCTTATACACCAAGCATGCTTCCCTTTTGTGCAGGTGTGATTCCTTAAAAGATATCATCACAGACAAATATTTTAACATTTTTCAATTATTAATTCATACCTCCAAACTTTTTGTGCCAGCCGCCCCGGTTTCAGTTGGTGTCCTGCTTTGAGCAATATTGCCCCAGCTAAACATTAAAGATTTCATTTAGTACATTACAGTTAGTTATTAGTTTGCAATTTATTTTGCCCTGCCAACTGATTTATTTTAGTCTGAATGTATACACCAGGCTTTCTCAACCAGGGTTCCTTGAGGACTCTGCAGGGGTTCCTTGGCATTTTACCCCATCGTGGGGGAAGTATAATAGAGCACACTATAATAGGTGGTACTGTAACAAGAAGCACTAAATTGGGGGGTCAGGAGACAGTATAATGAGCGGCAGTGTAATAGGAGATTGTGAAATTAGCAGCCTAACCTATTTAAAGACCATGCCTCCTGAAAAATAAATGTAGGGGTTCCTCGAGACCAAAAAATTGTTTGTAGGGGTTCCTTGAGATCCAAAAGTTATTTACAGGGTTCCTCCAAGGTAAAAAGGTTGAGAAAGGCTGGTATACACTAATCTATTCATATCATTATACATGCATACCTATATCCATACTTACAGTAATCCAATATTGTCATTGCTCAGTGAAGTCATTTAACAGCGTCAATGTACACATATAAATACTCAATAGGCTAGTGAGTTACTAAAAACTAAGCCAAAGGTAAAAATTATAGCCTTATAAGGCGCAACACAACATGTCAAAGGCAGTTCCTGTATTTATGGTTTGACAGGTTCCCTTTAAACTGACCAGACAATCAGCTGAATAACACCACACACACATGGAACTTAGGTTACCAAAAATAATTGTGATAGTTCCAGGTACCTTTCCCAGGTGCTTATAGGTGTCTCCTGACATCAAAAGCTCATTAGTGGTCAGGCATGCTGAAAAACCATGCCTGTTACTGCTATATATACGTTGCAGGCCAGAGGCAGTCTGTTCTCGCTCATTCTCCCCCTCCCCTTTCCAGAGAAAAGAACACACTAACCAGCTTACAGCTGACCAGCATGTGAGTACCGAAAAGTCCATCGGAAACAACAGGGTACTTAAGTTTGGAGCCAGTGTTTCTGACATTATATGAAAGAGTTAAGACCTTCAGCTTGACCCCCTTCTAGAAACTGCTACTTTCCTGGCAGTTCTGCAGAAGTTCTGTCTATAGCGGAGCAGTGCTTTTCAGCGCTGCTAGATTTGGGCGCAGCCGGCGCCTCCATAGACTTCAATAGGAATCATTCCTATTGAAGCGCTCAGTGAGTAACGTCGGCTCCGTCAGAAGATTGCTTAAAAACATAATAATTCGGCCTCCAGCAATCGCTGGAAGCCGAATTATTTCATTCCCCAACTATCCATGTCGGCCTGGAGGGGGAATAGTAATTAAATCGGCCCGGACTTGTGCAGAAGCAGGATCAGCCATATACCGCTGTATCCTGCGCCCAAGTCTACCGGCACCGATTTCAAATGTACTCGTCTATAATACTATCAGTCAGCTGGAGCAGGAATACAAATCTGATGTTCTGACTTTTCTCTGACTCCCCTGATCTGTGTATGTGTTTCAGGGAGTCACTTTGGGTACATAGTAGCCAGAAAATTGGCATTACAGCGAGAAACTAGCATTTTGTTTTAGGAGGAGGTTAAATGGTATCCTCCATAGCTCTTGAAAGAAAGGTGTATTTTGAAGGGAATGTACAATGGCATAGTCCCCTACTCTACGGCGGCGGAGATAAAGCTCCCCGATCAGCGGGGATGTAAATATATACCTTCCCGGCTCCAGCGCAGATAGGCAGAAATAGCCGATCGCTGTTGGGCCGCTCTACTGCACAGGCACAAGTCTCCTGCGCAGTAGAGCGGACCCGACAGAGATTGGCTATTTTCACCTATCTACGTGCGGAGAGCCGCAACAGCGCCCCCGCTGGAGCCAGCAAAGGTAAATAAATCAGCGCTTGTCAGGATTGTCGAGGGAGGATTCCGGGACACTTCGGGGAGCCAGCGCTGGACTGCCTGCAGCTACAGGGGAGGGGGAAGCCTCATTGGGACACTGAGGCTTCCCCCTCCGGAGGTGAGTTCCCCCCAGGGGAACTTTTTTTTGTTACAGAGTCTCTATAAATATCACAAATGAAAATGAGATTTAGATGTAGAACTCCAACTGCTGGTCTAAGGCCTCCTTCCCACGAACTGTTGAACTGTGTGCTCAGCAAGCAGTTACCAGGCAGCAGTCAGCAGTTACCAAGCAGCAGTGAGCAGTTGTGAGCGTTTGAGTGGCATTTCACTGCCTGTAAACAGTTTGTGGAAAAGAGGCCTTAAAGGACACCTGAGATAAAAAAAAGCCCTTTTCCATGAGCAGTTGATAGGCAGAGAAAAGACTGTTGAACTCTCACAACTGCTTACTGCTGCCTGGTAACTGATTGCTGCTGCCTGTTAACTGCTTGTTGCTGCTTGATAACTGCTCACTAAGCGCGCAGTTCAGCTGCCTGTGAAAAAGGGTCTTCAGCGTGTTTATTACTGTTCCTACAGTACTATGCAAATGCGTATTGTAGTTTGCTGACTGATAATCAAGTGGCTCTCTTGACTGTGATTTTGTGTCACTCTTGTTTAATAAAGGAGTTTGTAAACAAAAAAATGCTTTAATTTTCATATTAGGGCTCGTTCACATCATGCGCGTATGGTGTGCACAGCAGTGCGTATAGTGTGCGACATGTAAGAACAACAGAAGTGCATAGACAGCACTCCTGTTGTTCACATCATATGCGCTGCGCAGCAGTGTGATTTTTTTCAGGAAGCGCAGCGCTGACCCATTTACTGTAGTGAATGGGATCAGCAGTTCGGCGCAAATGGCGTGCGATCATGCATGTTGCCTTCTGATCGCACGGCCATCTTCACTTAATGGTTAACGAGCCCTTACTTTGAAAGCCAGTATTTCTGAAACTACCTATAATGCTGGTATGCCGTTTTCACGTCAGGTAACCTCTGATCATGCATGTTTAAGGCCTCTTTTCCACGAACTGTTGATGGGCAGTGAAATGCCTCTCAAACTCTCACAACTGCTCACTGCTGCCTGGTAACTGCTTGTTGCTGCCTGGTAACTGCTCGTTGCTGCCTGGTAGCTGCTTGCCGAACACACAGCTCAACAGTTCGTGGAAAAGAGGCCTAAGGCTGTAGTGAATGGCATATGTCCAGGCTGTTGACGAGCGTGCACAAATAAATATATTTTATCTATCAATACAGTACTATTAGTTCACACTTTAGGTGATATATTATATAGTTATGAAATAACACCTTGAAACAGAAGAGGTTGTAGTCTTGGATTCATCTGTGAAAATATCTGGCAGTTCCTGAAAATACCGAGAAGTATTATTGAATTAGGACAACTGTAGTACAATTGCTTTTTGTTGCATACATTTTCATTCCTGAAATTCTGCTGATCATTTTTTGAATAAAAGATTCTTCCATGCTTCAAGTGCCTGAAGTGACTCGTAACATGAAGAGATAAACGGGTGTATATACAGTCCCAATCCTACTTACAACTAGCCTGTCTTCCTTGAGGGCTGGAACCCACAGGAGCGCTTTTGGCAGCGTTTTGGCAGCACTGCGATACGCTAGCAGTTTGCCAAAACGCTGGGCTAATGTTAATGGATGGGGCAACTTCCACAGGAGCGTTTGCGTTTCTCAGAAACGCAAACGCAGGACGTGCAGCATTTTGGGAGCGTTAGCGCTTCAACTGAGCGGTTTTGCTAGCGTTTTGCGGTTCAGCACACTGTAACAAAATGAAAAATAATTCACAGGACCAATCAGGATAAAAACGCAAAACGCAAAACGCTAGGCACCCGCTGGGGAAAAAAATACAATGTTGCAAAACACAACCCAAAACGTGCATGAATCCGCTTGCAAACCGCTCAGACAAAACGCTAGCGGTTGCGTTTTGCGTTTGCGGTTTTCAGTGGGTTCCAGGCCTTATTCTCATTGTAAAGCAGTTTTCACACATATCCATGCAAATTCCACAACTATTTTTACACAAGTCTGTTCTGTGTTTTGCTATATTTCCAGTTTTCCACTTTAATTTTTCGATTTTTCGGATTGTGAAATTTTTTGTGCATACCAAAAAAAGTTAACTTACATGAGAGTGTATCTAGTTAACTTCAAATTCGGTTGCAAAACAAATTTGATTTTTCTGCATACCGGTATCTGCACGATGTATATGAATTCAGATAAGTATGAACAAGGTCTTAAGGTGGCCAAAATTGGTCAGTGATTGGCCAAATCATAATTGAAAGTATGTAACAGGCTTTAGGCTACATACACACTTCAGATAAAAGTCTTTGGAAAAGGCAAGATCACAGACCAATTTTACCCCATTCCATGTAGTAGGAGAGCCATACTCTACACAGTCTATTCTATTGAGCTGAACTCCCCATCAGATAAAAATCTTTGCAAGATGCTGCACACAAAGATGCTGTACACATGCAACAGATCAGTATCTGCAAAAGATCAGTTCCTGCAAAATGCATTCACAGTCTATATCTGCAGATCCTCATACACACCTTGTTTAACGGACATTCATCTGCACATCTGACAATCATCTGCAGATCTGAAGATCCATCCTGGTGGATCTGATCTGCAGATGAATGTCTGTTAAACAAGGTGTGTATGAGGATCTGCAGATATCATAGACTATGAATGCATTTTGCAAGAACGGATCTTTTTCAGGAACTGATCTTTTGCAGATACTGATCTGTTGCATGTGTACAGCATCTTTGTGTGCAGCATCTTGCAAAGATTTTTATCTGATGGGGAGTTCAGCTCAATAAAAAATAGACTGTGTAGAGTATGGCGCTCATACTACATGGAATGGGGTAAAATTGATCTGTGATCTTGCCTTTTCCAAAGACTTTTAACTCAAGTGTGTGTGTAGCCAAGATGCGTGCACATATCCAATTTTGATTGGCCAATCAGAATTGACAGTTAAAACAATATCAAGTACGTGTTAATGTTATAATCAGATGGGTAAATCCTAAAGTTCCATACACACAACCTATTTTTTATCTGCAGATGTCTGTCCAATTTTACCACTGCTATGTAGCATGAGGGTCAACAGATGTATGTATGTAAATACTAAAGCTGGGTACACACAAGATAAATCTTTGAAAAGTAAAATATCAAAGATCAAATCCGCAGATAATCTTTGTAAAAAAAGTTCATAAAAGACCTCAAAAGAGCCAGACGAAAGATATTTATCTCTAAATCTTTCAGATTAATCCCGGTGGATCTGATCTGCAGATGACTGTCCATTAAAAAAGGTGTGCATGCAATCTCAAGATATTATAGACTACTAGTAAAAAAACGGGCGCTAGGTCACAGCCGCTACCCCCTGCAATGCGCGCACATATGCGTCCCGCTTGCTCGTTCCCCACCACTGTCTGAAGTATTTGCACACAGGGAGTTGCTTGCTTGGGAGTTGGAAAAAGATGTTATTTCCCACAATGCAATGAGAACCTCTGTAAACCACACACAGCAAACTGTCAGGTCCGGCCCTGCGTCCTAACTGCCCTGGCTGCGCACATGCTCAGTACAAAAAAGCCAGGGACACACAGACAGGGAAACAAAATGACGCAGGGACAGTTAGGTTTTATTAGGGCTAGTTTCCACTAGTGCGGCGTGCATCTCGAAGATGCACGCCGCACTGAGCGGGATCGCAGGTGAATCCCCTGAGCCGTGCCATGCACGGCTATGGGATTCGCAGCCTCCACCGCACATTCTGCAGGGAGTTCCAGCCGAATCGCTCCCACAAGCGATTCCGCCGCGGCCCGGTCATCCCCTATGGCAGAGTTTCCCTGTGCGAATCATGTGCGGGGAAACTCTGCGGAATCGCCGCCGAAACCGCCCTAGTGGAAATGGGCCCTTATAGAGGATGAAAACATTTGGTAAGGACTGATCTTTTGCACGTGTACAGCATCTTTAGAAAGATCAGTCTTTCAAACCTCCCTGACAAACCTCTGCAACAGATAAATTCCTCAGTTTGCAAAGATTTTTATCTGATGTGTTTGAACAACTTTATTGCTTTTGAATGCAGACATGTTGTGAAGTTTGTCATTTAGCTTGCACGCATAGGGTTTAAGTGAATTGGTTGTTTTAGTTGGTTGGTGTGTATGGACGTACTTGTCAGGTAAACAACTTGTTGTGTGGTTGGTCATGTTGTTTGGTGGTTGGTTGTTCATTAAGTTGGATATGTGTATGAGCCTTAAGAATAGACTGTGTAGGTATGCGCTCATACTACATGGAGATGGTAAAATTGGTCTTTTTCCAAATCATTTTAAAATTGGTCTTTTTCCAAATAATTTTATCTCATGTGTGTACCTAGCTTAAAGAGGAACTCCAGTAAATGCAATTAAAAAAAAAGTGCTTCATTTTTACAATAATTATGTATAAATGATTTATTAAGTGTTTGCCTATTGTAAAATCTTTTAAATCCCTGATTTACATTCTGACATTTATTACATGGTGACATTTTTACTGTTGGCAGGTGATGCAGCTGCTGCATGCTTTTTTGGCAGTTGGAAACAGCTGTAAACAGCTATTTCCCACAATGCAACAAGGTTCTCAGACAGGAAACTACCAGGTGTACCACGGTCCTCAGAGTTTCTTGTGGGAGGGGTTTCACCACAATATCAGTCATACAGCGCCCCCTGATGGTCTGTTTGTGAAAAAGAACAGATTTTTAATGTAAAAGGGGGTATCAGCTACTGACTGGGATAAAGTTCAATTCTTGGTCGGAGTTTCTCTTTAAGGCTATGTCCACAGTGGCCGTTGCATTGTGTTACCTGTGACAGCAGTTATGCAACAGTTTGGGACAGCGGCACTGCACGACGTGCTCGTGTTGCATCGGGTACAGTAAAGCATACAATCAGTGAAAAGTATGCTTCACCTTTACTGTTAACACCGCCGCCGCACTGTGAACATTGCATAGGTGGTGCATTGTAGTACGGTACCACTTGAACGTTGCCTGATGCATTATCACATTTTTTACCTACCGCAATATCACTTGGAAAGTCTCTTCTAAGCTCCTTTAAGGCAAGAAAGGCAGCCTCTTTTTTAGCAACCTTTTTTGTTGTGTGTCCACCACTTTCAGGGTAAGTTTTGCCATTGACCTTCACTTTGCAACTAAAGCTGTAAGATGGAAATGTGGAAAATAAATATTATACTGCACAGGAATAACATATAAAAAAATTACATTCCATTTAGTGTCAATAAAATAAAACAAAGTTCTATGTAATATTCAAGGGTTAATGCAATGTGATTTGCATTCAGACCCAGGAGTCACTACTGCCACTTGAAGGACAACTGCAGTGAGAGTATGTGGTGGCTGCCATATTTATTTCCTTTTAAAAGACTAGCTAAAAATTTTGCACAGTACTTTACTTTCCGCTCAGCCTCGGGAGACTTGATGTGTCTACCCAGCACACAGTTATCCAGGCCTCAATGTGCAAGATATAGAGACCAATACATTTAAGACAGTGATACCACCAAGACCCACTAGGCAGAGGTACTGGTACTTCAGAATAGTCAGTCTAAGGTCATGGGAATCAGATGGCCAACAAACAGAAGGTAATCCAGTAATGTAGAAAACAAGCCAAAGGTCATACACAATAAACCTATACCAGGATATACAGGGATGGTCCAGGCAACAAACAGAAAGTAGTCAAATAACAGACAATAGTTCATGACAATAAATGAGAAATCACACCCAGCACCTTGCTCCAGCAAATAACACTATCACGAGCACCTGCAAATCTGAGAGCAAGGCCCTTATACCAGTGTTGCCAACTCATCCCTTTAATTACTGACACATATGAATTATACAGGTTCCGTGGCTAGGTAGATGCAGGTAAGGTACTGATTATGTGTGAGTAGCCCCAGAACCTGTATAACTTAAATGTGTCAGTAATTAAAGGGATGAGTTGGCAACACAGCCTTATACTGGTGTCAGCCAATGAGGAAAAGCCCTCCACACTGCTATCCAATGGAACGCACTTCCCCCTATAAATGATAAGCTCTGACAAAAGAGCCAATCACTTCCTGGTTAGCAATGGCGCAGGAGAGCATGCGTTGAATGTCTCACATGGCCCTGTCGCCTGGCAATACTGGAGGAAGCCTGCCTGCACCCGCAGGAACCCTGAAGACGCCATCCCTGCTCTGCAAGGAGCTTGGCTATTTGCGCGGGCCCCCAGAAGTGTGACTCGTCACTGCAACGAGGAGAAGGCGAGACTGTGACACAGACATCTTTGCTGTGGCTTGCTAGATTACTTAATAATAGTCACACTGGAGATGGTTGCATGTTGCTATTGATACCTTAAAATTGTTACGTGTCAGGTGCATGAATTGCTTTAATTCAGGAATGGTTACATGAACTTACCTGGGCATGTGGGATGGTCCACCAAGTTTAATATCTTCAAATATGGGAAGCCATCCCTTTTTTTGGCAGATTAGAAGAAGCAATGATATGAAGTTTTGCTGGTGATATGCAATGAAAAATAAATGTAAAGGTTATTGGCAAACTCAGCTTGTACATGAAGAATTGGACTTGTTCAGTAAATAATCGTTTAAAAAGTACTATAGCAAGATGGAAACCAATCAGCTGCTTTTACATTATGTCATGTTTCTGAGGACATAACATCAATGAACAAGAATGCTGCTAGCAACACTGAGGTATATTCATACACACATACACTATTCTGCATCTATTACTTACATTTACCTCAGATGTAGAAGTTGCTGTCCGAATGAGTCCACTATCCCCTGTGCTCCTCTCCACACTAACGTCACCAAAGCTAAAACAAACACAAATTTAAACGAAGGGATTAGCACACATGGGTATAGACTTAAAATGACTGACTGTGGTAGGCATTAGATTGTGAGCTCCTCTGATGCCTAGTACACACAATGAGATTTTCAAGCAGATTTCCTGCCAGATTGATTATTTTCAACATGTCTAATTTGATTTTGATCGATTTTCCGATTGATTTGCCATTCACTTCTATGGAAAATTGATCGGAAAATCGATTGAAATCAGATCAAACATGTTGAAAATAATCGATCTGGCAGGAAATCTGCCTGAAAATCGCATTGTGTGTACTAGGCATGAGAGACTGTTAGTGAGATGACTATATACACAGTGTAAAAGTATTGTAGAGGTGTAATTTGGTGTTTCTCCATACCAGTGTCCCCACTATTGTGAAACTATGTATCAGCATTCCAGATTCCACTGAAAAACATACTCCTAGGAGGTCTGGTTCACCTGGAGCTTGCTGGGAATACAACATGAGATATTTTGGCAGACAGAGGGTTCGATAGATAATTTCCAACAGATTCAATCTTATTTTCGATTTTTTTTTCTGATCGATTTCTCATATAAGTGAATGGAAATTGATAGGAAAAAACTATCGGAAAATCAATCGAAAAAAATCGATCGGACAGTAAATCTGCTGAAAAGTCTAATCATGTATTCCCAGTATAACTCTACTTTTCCCTGAAGGAGCTGCAGCCAAGGTGATCTGAACATTATTAAAAGGAAAATGGGAGGGTCACCTTGGCAACACCTTCAGTAAAGTGTAAAGGGGCCCATACACCATGCAATTTCTTCTATTTTCATTAGATCTTTTTAAATTCAATTACACTATCTTGATTGTGTTTTTTGAAAAATCAAACCAATTCACCAAACACTTAAAATTTATCAGAATTTTCCACCTTGACCAGCAGATTGAAAATGTTGAGAATTCAATAATTTTTTCCAATCGAAAAAAAAATTACATTTTGTTTTTTTCTAAACAATAAATCATTTTTATTGTAAAAAAATGGCAAAATCAAATTTTGGTTGAATTGTATATGACCACCTTTAAACAGCTAAGTAATTGGGAGATTGAGATGGTGGGACCAATGTTGACTTTTTCTGGCATAATTCAAAATTTTAATGTTAACTTTAGCAGCTAACATCTCTAGAGTCACCTATCACTCTGGCATGCAGTTTTCACTTCAGGTAGCCTCTGAATATGTACACGTTAATCATATGCTCACTTCACATTGTCCAGGTTGTTGGTAGGTGCACATTAAAGTGACAGGTGCATTTAAAGGGAACCTTAAAGGGATCCTGAGCAGTAGATAAAAATGAAATCGGTAATTACCTGGCGCTTCCTCCAGCCCACCGTAGGCCGTGAGGTCCCCCGGTGTACTCCAGGCTCCACTCCCGGTCCCGCTGGCGACTTCATTACCGGGGATACCCGGGCCGAGTGTCAGCACAACACTTCCCAACACTTCCGTCATCACGCCGGCCAGCGCGACAGTCCTGTGCTTGCGCGTTTTTCTAACTCTGAACCGTGCACGCACAGGAGTGTCACGCCGGCCGCCTTGATGATGCGTATCGGTCATTCAGGAAGTGATGGGCCGACACTCGGCCTGAGTGTCGCTGGTAATGAAGTCACCAGCGGGACCCGGAGAGGAGCCAGGAGGAACGCCGGGGGACCTCGCGGCCTACAGTGGGCTAGTGGAAGCCCCAGGTAAGTACCGATTTCATTTTTATATACTGTTCGGGGTCCCCTTAACTGAGAGGGATATGGATGTTTCCTTTTAGACAATACCAGTTGCCTGGCAGTCCTGCTGATCTCTTTCGCTGCAGTAGTGGTTGAATCACACACCTGAAACAAGCATGCAGCTAATCCAGTCTGACTTGAGTCAAAGCACCTGATCTGCATGCTTGTTCAGAGGCTGTGGCTAAAAGTATTAGACACACAGGATCAGTAGGAGAGTCAGGCAACTGGTATTATTTAAAATAAAAAAAATCCATATACTTCTCAATTTAGGTTCACTTTAAGAACCGTATTTTTCGCCGTATAAGACGTTCCAGAATATAAGACGCACCCAGGTTTTGAGGGCAAAAATCAGGGAAAAAAAGAATATATACTAAACCTGGTGCGTCTATATTCCAGGAGCGTCTTGTAGGTGTTCTACCCCAACATGTGCCCTCAGGTGTGTCCCCCGTAGGTGTCCCGCATGTGTCCTCAGTGTCTCCCATGTGCCCTCAGGTGTCCCCCATATGCCTTCAGTGTCCCCCCCTTAGGTGTCCCGCATGTGTCCTCAGTGTCTCCCATGTGCCCTTAGGTGTCCTCAGTGTAGTCCTCAGGTGTCACCGTGTGCCCTTGGGTGTTCCCACTGTGGCCCCCATGAGCACTTAGGTGTTCCCAGCGTGGCCCCCAGGTGTCTCACATGTGCCCACAGTGTCCTCCATATGCCCTCAGGTGTCCCCGATGTGCCCTTGGGTGTTCCCAGTGTGGCCCCCAGTGTACCTCATGTGCCCTTAGGTGTTACCAGTGTGGCCCCCCCAGTGTCCCCATGTGCCCTTAGGTGTTCCCAGTGTGGCCCCCAGTGTCCCCCATGTGCTCTTAGGTGTTCCCAGTGTTGACCCCAGGTGTCCCCCATGTGCCCTCAGATCCCCCCCATGTGCCTTTAGAAAACCCCAGCTCCATGTGTGGTCCACTTCCCCTTCCCCATGTAAATAGTGTGGCGGGTATGTATCAGAGTGGCCGCGGAGATCACTGCCTGGCTCCCCGTGCGGTCAGCTTGCCCAATATGTGCGCTCACCCCCCGCTGATGTGTCCGCTCTCCCCCGGGTGCCAGGCTTAGCATAGCGGCAGTCTTACTAACTCCAGCCGCTCTCCAGGAATGCAGACCTGGTCTCCTCTCTCGTCACTCCTCTGGTGATGGCTTCATGAATGACGCGTATTACAGAAGCCATCACAAGAGGAGCGACGAGAGAGGAGACCAGGTCTGCATTTCCGGAGAGCGGCTGGAGTAAGTAAGACTGCCGCTATGCTAAGCGTGACACCCGGGAGAGCGGACACATTAGCGGGGGGTGAGCGTGGACACATCAGCGGGAGGTGAGCGTGGACATCAGCGGGGGGTGAGCGTGGACATCAGCGGGGGGTGAGCGTGGACATCAGCGGGGGGTGAGCGCGGACATCAGCGGGGGGTGAGCGCGGACATCAGCGGGGAGTGAGCGCGGACATCAGCAGGGGGGGGGGGGTGTGGGGAGCGCACATATGCGGGGAGGGGAGATTGGGCAAGTTGACCGCGCGGGGAGCCAGGCAGTGATCTCGGCGGCCACTCTGACACATACATGCCGCCCGTCACACTATTTACATGGGGAGGGGGGAGCAGACCACACAGGGAGCTAGTGCAGGGAATCCCCGACGTGGCGGCGGTCGCGGTTTGTATCGGCGGGCGTTCGTCAGTCGGGGATTCCCTGCATTTGCCGTATAAGACACAGGGACTTTTTCTCCCCATTTTGGGGGGAGAAAATGTGTGTCTAATACGGCGGAAAATACGGTATATAAACAGTAATAAAAGAATACCTTGATACTGAAGAGTTTTCAGTCTTGGAGTCATCTGTGAAAACATTTGGAAGCTCCTGGAAATGAAGAGAAGATTGTACATTTGTTGCTTGTTCCATGATTTATCAGGTAAACGTTCCATCTTTTTATCACGTGGAAATGATCATTTCTAAAAGTCAGCTGATCATTTTACAAAAGGATGCAAATGATAAGCAACTTTAATAAAAATTTACGTGAAGCAGCTGACAGCTTTTGTCAATCTACTGTAAAATGCCTTTCTTCGTCCCTGAGTACACTTGTGCGTTTCTGTGCATTTTGTTTTTGCACAATGCGTATCTGTCTGTGATGCTGAATAATGCACAGAAGCAAGCAAGTGTACTCAGCCCCTTACAGCATTCATCACTGGGATCAGGAACCCATCATTGTAGTATGCATTAAAAAAAAAAACCAATCACAGAATGTGACTTCTGTGGCTAAGGGGACTATACGTTACCAGCTTATACAAGGGCACAGTCAGGAAGCGAGGTCTAGGGAGAAATCCCAGACTGTACCAGAGTTCCCTGTAAAGGTGGCCACACACGATACAATAAAATGATCCGATTTTACAGCAATTTGATAAAAACGATCGGATCTCTCGAAAAAATCGAAAGCTTTTTTTTCATTCGACTGAAAAATCCGATCGGATTTCCCATTTTCTTCAATTTATATCGATCCGGAATGCCAGATATTTTTCTTCAATCTTTCTAAAGATTGTATGGTGTGTGTTGGATTGTCAATTTATTAATATACACACCCTAGCAATTTTGTCAGTTTCCAATCATTTTTTATCATAATTGGGGAAAAATTGAACATACGTGTGTGGTACATTGGTCAGAAAAATTGATTGCAATTCTTAAATTGAACAGATATTTAAAAAATTGTATGGTGTGTGGCCACCTTTAGGGTTGATGCAACCTTTCTACAAGATATTGTACACCTTCAGTTCTCCAAGGTCAAACCTGGCACAGAACCTAAGCAAACTGCTCAGTCTTAAGGTGGCCACACACCATACAATTTTTTTAAATATCTGTTCAATTTAAGAATTGCAATCAATTTTTCTGACTGATTGTAACATTTCAAAAATATGACCAATGTACCACACACCTATGTTCAATTTTCCCCCCAATTATGATAAAAATGATTGGAAACTCTAACAAAATTGCTAGGGTGTGTATATTAATAAATTGACAATCCAACACACACCATACAATCTTTAGAAAGATTGAAGAAAAATATCTGGCAGTCCGGATCGATTAAAATCGAAGAAAACGGGAAATCCGATCGGATTTTTCAGTCGAATGAAAAAAAAGCTTTAAATTTTTTGGGGAGATACGATCGTTTTTATCGAATTACTGTAAAATCGGATCATTTTATTGTATCGTGTGTGGCCACCTTTATGGATAAATGTAACTAGGACAAGCCAGAGATCAAAGCAAGTGGCAGACGGGTGTGGGCCTTTAAACAGATGCATGATGTCAAACGTCCTTTTTCACGTCACCTACTGATGAAGTTAAAAACGATGACTACTATTTACATACTACAAAAACACATTTCCCTACATGTTTGACTGCCAGAGGAGGCTTCATCATGGGTAAAAGTGAATAGTGTGTACATAATGCATATATACAGTCAATGTACCAGCCTGCATGGCCAGAAACATTTAACCATAACTCCTGCTTCTCAGTACCTTATAAAGGGTTGAAAGCCCTCTCTGGGTGTGGTTACAACTACTTGGCTCCACCAGGTCCTCCAGGTAAAAACCATGCACAGGACGCCCTTCTCCTAATTCAAAAAGGGAATCTTTTACCTCTCATTTTCTCTTAGTCCTTCAGCATAAAAACAGGATCATGTCCTGTGTTATTATTACCTTCCTATGCCAGTACTATTCTAGATTAACCCTTCATTCTCTATCATTCTTATTACACTGGCATCATTGAATATGAGGAGTATAAATTATCAGCAGGATGGGCTAGATACATAAAGTGGTTTGCAAAAGTATTCTGCCCCCTTGAAGTTTTCCACATTTTGTCATAATACTGCCACAAACATGAATCAATTTTATTGGAATTCCACGTTAAAGACCAATACAAAGTGGTGTACACGTGAGAAGTGGAATGAAAATCATACATGATTCCAAACATTTTTTTACAAATCAATAACTGCAAAGTGGGGTGTGCGTAATTATTCGGCCCCCTTTGGTCTGAGTGCAGTCAGTTGCCCATAGACATTGCCTGATGAGTGCTAATGACTAAATAGAGTGCACCTGTGTGTAATCTAATGTCAGTACAAATACAGCAGCTCTGTGACGTCCTCAGGGGTTGTCTAAGAGAATATTGGGAGCAACAAGAAGAAAGCCATTGTTAACAGAAAAGCATAAGGCCCGTTTGCAGTTTGCCACAAGCCATGTGGGGGACACAGCAAACATGTGGAAAAAGGTGCTCTGGTCAGATGAGACCAAAATGGAACTTTTTGGCCAAAATGCTAAACGCTATGTGTGGCGGAAAACTAACACTGCACATCACTCTGAACACACCATCTCCACTGTCAAATGTGGTGGCAGCATCATGTTCTGGGGGCCTTCTCTTCAGCAGAGACAGGGCAGCTGGTCAGAGTTAAGGGGAAGATGGATAGAGCCAAATACAGGGCAATCTTGGAAGAAAACCTCTTGGAGTCTACAAAAGACTTGAGGCTGGGGCGGTGGTTCACCTTCCAGCAGGACAACGACCCTAAACATAAAGCCAGGGCAACAATGGAATGGTTTAAAACAAAACATATCCATGTGTTACAATGGCCCAGTCAAAGTCCAGATGTAAATCCAATTGAAAATCTGTGGCAAGATCTGAAAACTGCTGTTCACAAACGCTGTCCATCTAATCTGACTGAGCTGGAGCTGTTTTGCAAAGAAGAATGGGCAAGGATTTCAGTCTCTAGATGTGCAAAGCTGGTAGAGACATACCCTAAAAACACTGGCAGCTGTAATTGCAGCAAAAGTTGGTTCTACAAAGTATTGACTCAGGGGGCTGAATAATTACACACACCCCACTTTGCAGTTATTATTTTTTTTTTTTAAATGTCTGGAATCATGTATGATTTTTGTTCCACTTCTCACATGTACACCACTTTGTATTGGTCTTCCACGTGGAATTCCAATAAAATTGATTCATGTTTATGGCAGTAATACGACAAAATGTGGAAAACTTCAAGGGGGCCGAATACTTTTGCAAACCACTGTAGTATATTTGCTATGTACAGTAAAGCGGTTTTAAACTCTGACAAAATATTCAATAAAAATGTGTTTTCCTACTTTTTATAACCCCATACAATTATCATATTTGCATTTGTGCACAAGTATTTTTATTCATTTAGAAATTAGACGTTCCCAAAGTTCAGTTTATTTACTTTGAAAGCTGCTGGAGCATTGTATTCATAATTGTTGTATTTCTATTGTAAATGCACCCAGTAATGATTTCTGAGCAGTGTTTCAGTTCAGGACTCATTAGCAGAAGTTTCTGCATAGTCAGAGAATGTTTACTTAAAGGAGTTATCAGGCTAAATAACAAAAACGAGGTTTACTCACCTGGGGCTTTCTCCAGCCCCTTGCAGCCGACTGTCCCACGCCGACCGCTCTGCTCCCCGCCACTGGCCCGGTCTCGCTGCACGGTGCAGAGGCCGACCGCGGGGTAGGCCTGACTGTGCCTGCGTGAGACGCCGCTGTCAATCATTGACACGTGGCCCGTGGCGCACTGCGCAGGCACAAAACTACTGCGCCTGCGCAGTGCGCTGTGGACCACGTGGCGATGATTGACAGCGGCGGCTCACGCAGGCACAGTAAGGCCTACCCCGCGGTCAGCCTCTGCACCGTGCAGCGAGACCGGGACAGTGGCGGGGAGCAGAGCGGTCGGTGTAGGACAGTCGGCTGCAAGGGGCTGGAGAAAGCCCCAGGTGAGTAAACCTTGTTTTTGTTATTTAGCCTGATAACTCCTTTGTATCAAGTGTAGAATGTAAACACAAGATAAGGTTATCACCAGTTCGGATGCGGCTGCCCCTGCAGGAGAAAAAGTCAGTCCTGTGATTTAACCCTTTGAATGCTGTTTTACTAAAAAAAAATTGTGTTATTATATTATATGCTGTAAATAACCTGTTAGAGCAAAGAAGAAATGCTGGGTTTCATTCTACTTTAATGTATCAAACAGGAAGTGAGGAGGAGGGTCGATGATCATTTCACCCTGCAATCTGGGCTTTCTCAAGACTGTTCGAACGGTCTTGAGAAAGTCCAGATTGCAGGGCAAAAAGATTATCGACCCTCCTCCGTGCCGCCTATTTGATGCATTGATGCCGATAAGTATATGTTTTTACAGCTGTCGTTTGCCCTAAGAATTTTTGATTAAAGATTGGAGGTTTTATTGCTCTAACATAAGGCGTATTTCTCCTGGATATTCCTTCCTAGCATTATAATATTTATCTGTCTGCCTGTGCAGGAGCACTCCGCTTGGACTCTGCTGGAATTAGCCGAGCCGAGCCCGATTGGGTCTACTGTGCAGGCACAGATGGCTCGTCCCTGTGAAGTAAAACTGACCCAATCAAGCTATTTTTGTCAGAGCCCCAGGGGAAGTTGATTCTGTGTCTGCATGAGGCTCCTGACAAGTGGCGACAAAAGGGATTCTTGGGGGAGTCAGCTATGGATCCCCTCTGCTGAGGAGAAAGAAGGAAGCCTCTTTAGGATCCAGAAGCTTCTTCCTCGTGAGGTAAGTATCCCTTAGGGACACTTTTTCACTACAGGTATACTTTAACCTCTTGACGACCAGCTAAGGCCGATTGGCGTAAACTGGTTGTCTGCGGGTTACCATGGAAACCATGTCAGTTCACGGAGGGTGTCTCCGTGAACAGCCGGAGAGCCGCCGATCGCGGCTCGCCGGCAAAATGTAAACACGCGGGGAAGAAATCCCCGCTGTTTACATCATACGGCGCTGCTGCACAGCAGCGCCGTAGGGCAGATCGGCGATCCCCGGCCTCTGATTGGCCGGGGATCACCGGCATCTGATAGGCGGAAGCCTATCCTTCAATGCGCAGGACGGAACTCCGTCCTGCGCATTACGGAGAGAGGGAGGGAGGGAGGTAAGGAGGCAGAGGGCGGAAATGGCTGCGAAGGGGGGCTTTGAGGAGCCCCCCCCCGCAAAACGCAGATGGCCGGCGGCGATCAGACCCCCCCCCCGGCAGGACATCCCCCTAGTGGGGAAAAAAGGGGGGAAGTCTGATCGCCCTGGCATAATACTGATCTGTGCTGCGGGTTGGAGAGCCCACGCAGCACAGATCAGGCAAATCACCCCTGGTCGGCAAGTGGTTAAAGGGAACCTAAACTGAGAAGGATATGGATTTTTTCTTTTAAAATAATAGCAGTTGCCTGACTCTCCTGCTGATCCCTCTGTGTCTCTAATACTTTCAGCCACAGCCCCTGAACAAGCATGCAGATCAGGTGCTCTGACTAAAGTCAGACTGTATTAGCTGCACGCTTGTTTCAGGTGTGTGATTCAGCCACTACTGCAGCCAAAGACATCAGCAGGACTGCCAAGCAACTGGTATTGTTTAATAGGAAACATCCATTTCCCTCTCAGTTAATGTTCCCTTTAAAGAGACACTGAAGCGAAAACAATTTATCATATAATGATTTGTATGTGTAGAAAAGCTAAGAAATAAAACATTAGGAGCAAAGACATAAGTCTAATATTGTTTCCAGTACAGGAAGGGTTAAGAAACTCCAGTTGTTATCTATGGAAAAGAGCCATTGAGCTCCACAGCTCTGTCTTTTAAAGCTTGTTATCTCAACTGCCAGTCATTGTATCTTCTTTTTCTCTGCAGAGAAGGGGTTCAAATGTTCACTGCCGCTCTGTAAAATCATTTAGAATGCTGAGTAGTGTGTAAACTGCAAATATTAGAGAATGATGCAATGTTATAAAAAAAAAACCTATATAACTGAAAATAAAAATATGAGAATATTTTCTTTGCTACTAGTGTTCTAGTAATTATCCGTACTACACAACCAATTCATTATATCATTTTTAATTTTTTTTTGCTTCAGTGTCTCTTTAAATCCAAAATTAAGCAAAGGGCTAGTTCTAACTATACAACACTGCCCTGCATTTCTTAGAGAACAACACTTCTGTTTTCTGTAGGTAGTGGTGAATACAGCCTTTTTCCTTCTCCCGAGTGTCTGTCCTGACTATCAGGTAGGACTGTGACACAGGTTTCTATTTCCTGACTCCTAAAATCATAATGAATTACTATTCAAATAAAGGAACTATGCGTTAATAATGAATGAACTATAAAAGATTTTTCACTTACCGGAATATCACTTGGAAGTGTATTTCTAAGTTCTTTTAATGCAAGAAAGGCAGCCTTTTTTCTAGCCAGCTTCTTTGAATTCTGTGCATCACTTTCAGGGTACATTTTATCATTGATTTTTACTTTGCAACTAAACCTGCAAAATGGAGTAAGGAATAAATATATTTCATTTAGTCTCAGTCCAACATATAAAAGAACACCAAAACCTTCTCAATTGTTATAAACCAGGGAAAAGTAATTTTGCTTTTCATTCAGACCTAGGATGAAGTGCTAGAATAGCTTTTTGAAAAGGTGTAGAATAGTGTCAAGCAGTGCTTCTCATTACTAATGAGTATTTAGTGTATTTAGCAATTACCCTGAAGTATGGGTAACATTAAAGTCCAAATAAAACCAAAACTGCACAGAACTGTGATATGCCGCAGCTGTGGCTGTTCTCAGGAGTGACTCTACCAACGGCTGAAAAAAAATAAAATATCAGGTAGTGAATACCTGTTTAGCCATCCCACCCTCCCTCACCTGGATCCCCCTGTCTCCGCTCCCCCTCCAGCTATGTCCGCTATAGTAAGAGTATGATGCAAAAGCAATAATGAGCGAGCGGGGAAGCATTACCTTCCTTCCTCTGCTCGCCGCGTGACTTCCTGCAATGCTGTCCTCTAGTGGGCATTGTTGGAAGTCATGCGGCGAGCAGAGGAAGGAAGGTAATGCTTCCCCGCTCATTATTACTCACTTTTGCTATAGCGGACATAGCTGGAGGGGGAACGGGGCCGGGGGGACCCAGGTGAGGGGGGGCAACCCCCTCCCCGCCACTGTGCCCGCTGCCCCCCTTACTACCTGCTACCCCCTCAGGCTACCTGGGAACACCTATGGGGGTGACATTGACGTGAGGAGCAGGCAGTAGGCAATCCGGATCTCCCACCGTTTCTGTGTGCAAAGTTCTCTGTGTAGAGGGAGATCCGTTTTTGCATTGCCTTACACTACCCCTCTGTGTATCCGGGGTCCGTGGGGGTCCGTGAAATCCCAACAAATCCGGGCTCTCCGTTCAGTTTTTCAAAATGTTTACCCTGGATCGCCCACGGATCCGTCTTTGAAGTGACACTATTTTTAACATTGGTATCCGTGGCTCCGGTTTTGGTCCGGGCAAAAAAACAGAGCCACGGATACTTTTTTTTAAAACAAATGTGAACTGAGCCTTACACAATACCAGTTACCTGGCAGTCCTGCTGATCTCTTTGGCTGCAGTAGTATCTGGATCACACACCTCAAACAAGCATGCAGCTTGCAACTGAAGTTCGACTAGAATAATGGTGGCCATACATGGTACAATTTTTTCATACAATCTTACCATTTCTATGTAGTATAAGGGTAAATTAAGTGAATATACTGAAAGGATAATTTAGGCAGTTCCCTTATATTACATAGAAATGGTAAGATTGTATGAAAAAATTGTACCATGTATGGCCACCATAAGTCAGATTTCAGCTAGAAACATCTGATCTGCATGTTTGTTCAGGGTCAATGGCTAAATGTTTTAGAGGCAGGAAATGAGCAGGACAGCCAGGCAACTGGTAGTGTTTTAAAGGAAAATTATCATGGCAGCCTCCATATCCCTCTCAGTTCAGGTGTCCTTTGAAAAAGCATTCCCAGTCACTGCTGTGATTGGATTACAATCCCTGTTGCTGAAAGATAAAGGAGGCCCCCCAACTTTTGGATACGCTACTGGGCACGGTGCACTTGGTGGTGAATGCGCAGGCAAGTGATGGATGTGTGATTCTTGCTTCACCATACACATATTGCAATTAAAACGTATTTTTTCAAACAGCTGACTTATGAAGCTATCTGCTGTGCTTTAGTTTTTAACTTTTTGTGTTGTTGATTACAATAGATTGCCAAGTATTGTTCTTGGAGATAATTTATGTCAGTGTTGTATTTAATAAATTTTGTATACCTTGTTGACACCTAGAGCCCAAGCTTTTTTTGTTCTATTATGTGTTCTGTGCAGTAGCACTGTGCTGGCGTAGAACACTCCCAGCAGTGGGAGCGCAGCAATCCACTATGGGGACAGGAGCATAAAACAGCGCAAACCTTGGGTGAGGGACCACGCACATTTCTAGGGGCTGGTAAAATTCCCAGGTAAGTAAACCTAAATAGAGGTTTGTCACCTCACAACTCCTTTAAGGGATATTAGGAGGTACCAATCAACTTTTTATGCAATTTTTCACTTTTACACCCTTTCAAAGGAAGAGACCTCTTGGAGGGGGATTGTGTACAAGAAACTGCTATAAAAGATATGTTGCCTAATTGTTATGCCTGTTAACCCATTAGCAACATGCACTTGCTGTGGTAAAGTGCGTATGCTGGGAATACACAATGAGATTTTTCAACAGATTTACTTTCTGATCGATTTTCCGATTATTTTTCTGATCGATTTCTATTCATTTCAATGAGAAATTGATTAGAAAAACGATCGAAAATCAGATCAGACCTGTCAAAAATTATCTATTGAACCATCTATCTGCCAAAAAATCTCAGTGTATTCCCAGCATGTGTTACACTGTACATTACCATAACAATGCATGCATTAACCTGGTAACTCATTTGGTTCTAATGGGTTAATGAGCCTTGCTACCCGGCGTTAGTAATGCTAAATTTGTTGTGTGCTCCCTGTGAACGGCAAATTTACCTCAGTTTATTGCATCAGGCCGATAGTGTCTAATTGTGTTATTGTTGTAATATACTGCAAAATTAGTTCACACACTAAGTTATGCCAATTATATTGCCGCACCCACAATCTGTCACGGCACCATGATTATTCACATGGTCCCCATCATTAGTGCCCAAAAGTGCCCAGAATCTCCTGGGAACTTAGCAACACCCCTGCAGTAGGAAGTAAAACAGTAAAAATCGGACAGATCTGACAGGTTTTGGACTAGTCCATCTCCTCTTGGGGGTGCCCCAGTATTTCCTTTATTCATACAAATGCACTCACCAGACAGGATCTATACAAAGATGCTGGCCAGCCTCCTTACAAGTTTGCAAACTATTTTGGCAGCTGGATTGAGCAACTGCCATTCAGTAGGGGCCTTTGAAGATAAAGAAAACCCTGAGATTCTTCATCCACAAGCATTGTGCCTACTCCAAAGCCTGGCAGATCTGTCCGATTATTGCTACTGACTGTAAGTGACAGTGACATAGGTAAAAATTAATTTATAGCGAATCTTACTCTGTGACAAATGTAAATTTTATATATATGTGTACACATGTATTTTAAATTTTGAAACTTTTCACAATGGTGGTCTCTTAAGTGTTATATAATCCCACAGATCTTTTAAATCCCCCAAGAATTGAACTACTATTGCCATTGGTAGCTGGATACTGTTACTGGCTTGGCTACTGGTACTGACATAGCTTGGTTTGCTGGCTGGTGCTACTGGCTGGCACTGGCCTGGTATTTATGGCATCCTGCTCAGGCTTTTCTGGACTTGCTGGATGCATGAACTTACCTAGACGTGTGTACTAGCCTAGTCAGGCTATCGGTAGCGGCCTGGATGGTATTGGCATATACTGGCCTGGCTAATGCTGGCTGTTGCTCCTGGCCTAGCTTGTGGTGGCTGCCTTTACTGGCCTGTCTGTTGGGCTGTACCTATTATTGTTTAATCTGGATCAGCCCTTTTCAAGGTAAAAGGTAAAAAAACAGCGCGCAGTGCACATAGGAACTAATAGCGGACAGTGGAGGGGGCTTTCCCATCCTCGACATTCTGCTCCAATAGAATATTTCGGCTGAGAGCAGAATGAGCGGGAGGGGGTGTCACCGACAGACGGGAAGGGGGGGGGGGGGTGCTATGCTAAAGAGAGGGGAGGGTGCTGTGAATTATGTCACAGCACAGCAAATAAAATAACATTAAACGTGTTATTTTGCAGCGAGGTTAGGGGTACTTAAAAGAAAATCTGAACTGAAAATTAATAGTCACAATAAACATACACACATCATACTTTCCTCCCATGTATTCTACTCATCAAGCTCTTTCTTCTCTCCCCCATCCTGTTTATCCACTGTGATCAATGGAATTCTCCATCCTTCATTTTGCAAATGGCTGCTACCTCATAGCAGCTTTCTGGTCAGCACACTGTTAAACCATAATATCGCCCACTTGAGCCATAGGGAAACATGGACATTACCTTGCTCATCAATTGTCCTTTCCGTTACAACTGACAAGAACTGATATAGAGCTGACATTAAATGATGTATTTCAAAATCTTGTCAGAACTGGAAGGAATCGTTGTAAGAAGAAAATGGTGTGCTTCTGAGAGGTAAGTATGTAATATTCATTGGTACATCATGTGTATATTTTAAATAATTTTACTCGGTTCAGGTTCATTTTAATTGGTGGGGGACTACTGTGATGGCATTACTGCACTTACTGTATTACACTTGAATAGAATGTCTGCTACAGTCTGTGACTGGATTAATAGAAAATAACATAGGTTTAGGTGGACATTTAGTAAAACAATTTTTTCTATGGACCATCGTCACTCTCCACCTTTCCATAAAAACACTACACACAGATTGGGTATATCTCAGTGACATGCCTGTACAGTGCTCCTTGTCAGCAGTGTCACTCAAAGGATCCTTTAGATTGTAAGCTCTCAAGGGCATGGAGCTCCTCCTATTGTTTCTAATTTTGCTGTAATTTACTATATGAATGTGTACCAATTTTACAATGTTAGTGATATCTCAATCCATGCATAAACTATGTATGTATTTGTACTTGTACTACTGGAAGTCATGACTGTACAGTGTCTTGAACGTCTCGTATATTTGTTCCCCAATATTTGTTTTGTACTATGTTCAGTGCTAGGAAAGATGTTGGCGCTATATAAATGAAAAATAATAATAATTTTGAACTTCATTGTTGTCATTCAGGCATTGTTCTGTGAACTTACTTGGGAATATGGGATGGTCCACCAAGATTAATGTCTTCGAAGTTGCGACTCCATCTATTTTTTTGGCAGATTCCATTTAGCAATGCTATGTAGTCTTCCTTGAGCTGTCACAATAAAAAAAAAATACATGCAAAGGACATGTTTCCAAAATGATTTGCAAAGTAATGCAACAAGATAGAAACTGCTGCTGTTACATCATGCTTGGTTCTGGTTTCTGAAGACATACAATCAGTTACCAAGGAAGCTGCTAACCACATCAGCACTCCATATCAGTGGCAACATAAGGGTTGCTTCAGTAAGTGGCAATAAAGCCTATGTGCATCGTATGTCAATTTTACCCAGGGCCGGGTAAACCATGAAGCAGCCTGAATCACGTGATTCGGGGCAGGTGGGTATAAAGGGCAGCAACTCGGCATGTGCCTTCTGAATTAAATGCAAATGACTATAAGGAGGAGGAGCTGTCACCCACCTGTGACTGTGTGCGGGGAGACTCAGGAGAGCAGGCAGCAGCATCAGTGTATGGTGCAGGTAGCCACAAATCAAGCAATATAGCGAACGGAACTCTCTCAAAATGCTTTTTTTCAAGCATGAACAGCACAAGGAGTTGTAAAAGTAAAAGGTTGCCAACTAACTTTTTCCATCTCTTCCCTGACTACCTCACATAGCCAATGATGGGACGGGGAGGAGTTTAGACAAATGCCTGCGCAATATTGTCATCTCAACAAATAACTGAGCTGCAGGACCTAGACAGCCAGGTACTTTCAATATATTTATAGCAGAAAGTACAGAAGTACAATGCACATGTAAAATCCTAATTAATGCAAATATACTATCAAGTGCATTAAAATAGACTGAGTAGAGCTTTATACACTACTCTGAGTTTCTGTTCTTTTAATATACCTCTGAAGTAGACGCTGCTGAAGTCGCTGACTCAAGGAGTCCATTTTCCTCCACTTTTCCACTTTCCCCACCGCTTCTTTCAAGTTCTTCACAGCTAAAAAAAAATCCATTGGAATGATAGTATTAGCAATCGGCATTTTATTATTTTATTTAGATAATTAAAGTCATTGGGAGTTGTTAATAAAAAAAAAGCCAGACACTTACCCGAGGAAAGGGAAGGCTCGGGGTCCTAATGAGTGCCCTCGGTGCAGCACAGGATCCCCCAGGAGCAGAGTCCTCCCAAAGACAGGCGGCTCCATACTGCGCGCGTGTGAGTGCACGAGAGTGGGCGTGCGCAGTCTGGAGCGGCCCGTCTTCAGGAGCTCCCAAAGACTTAAGAAGTCCCCCACGGCGGGGGATTCAAACGGGGAATCCTCCGCTGCACCGAGGGCACCGGGAGAGGAGAGACAGTCATTCAAGTATCTAGCTTTTTTTTTATTATTATTAATGATTCCCAATGACTTTAATGCTAGGTACACACCATACAATTTTCTGTTAGATTCTTCTGTTAGATTTACCTACAACATGATAAAAAGCTATCTGGCAGGTAAATCTAAGAGAAAATCTAACAGAAAATTGTATGGTGAGTACCTAGCATTAGACATTTTCATTTATAGTGGATATAAAAAAAGAATCACCACCTTCAAAATATTCACATTTCATTGCTTTCTAACCACATACGAAGGGATACACAACAATATTTTTTGTGGCTTCATTTACCCAATGCAACTTCCATGGGAAAGATATAGCAGCCACAATTCAAAAAAAATAAATAAAATTAAATATTGTATACACCTGTAATGATTAAAATAATCAGGTGTGCTCTGCCAACCCCTTTTGCAGAGTATCCCTACTGTTGTTGGATGTGTGGGTTGGTTTTGCACTGGAGGCAGAGCCCCATGTTAGTAAATCCCAGTGGAATAATCAGCCAGTATGAAGGAGATGATAGGGCCTGGAAAGTGCTAAGGCCAGCAATATGCAGAAATGAAATTATATATTATTAATCAGTGCGCTCCTCTAGACACGTTTGATGAATCTTAATTTTAATATACAGTCGGATCGCTATTCCACACCTGTGTGTGTCACACTGCTTGAAACATATATTATATAGGAACAGCGCTCAACAACTAAAGAATATAATAAGCAAAAACGTTCCATGTGCATGTGATTGCTTGGCTGGTGGAGGCACTCAGGGTGATATGCGAGTGGAGTGGGAGCACTAGTGATACTGGGTATTGTGTATTGAAAAGGTATCACACTATTGCTGTGTCTCTCCTTATATGTTATGCACATGCACACCTGAGGAGCCCTGTACCAGTGGAGGAGTTCGTTCCAATGGAATGCTGACATGATCTAAAAAACGTGAATGCTAATCTTTGTTGGTTGGCCTACTGTTCTGGTGAGAGCATACTATTATTGAGATGAACTGTATATGAAGATGATATAGGTTGGACTATCTGCTGAAAATTCTCGGATTACATCCATTAAGGGTGTTGTGGACATTTTAGTTTGGAACGTTTTTGCTTATTATATTCTTTAGTTGTTGAGCGCTGTTCCTATATAATATATGTAATATGCAGAAATGCATTCACGCTCATGCACTGTTTCTGAACTCATTTCGGTGAAGCCATATGTCACATGGTAGTTTAAAAATTCTGCACACTGTTGATATAAGAACACAAGTTGTTTAGGTGATACTTTTATGACTAACTGTACAATAGTTCTTTGCAAGATCCGTATGGCTCTGATCCAGTTCTGTATCATTCCTGAAGTAGAAACTTCAAGGATACCCGAGGTGAAAAAAAAACAAATAACACAAACAATTGTAGCTATCCTCCTTCTCCTGAAAATGACTTTTTAAGAAATTCCACAGTTTTATTTTATATTTAAATCTACTTTTTAAGTTTTTACTTTTTTATTCCTTTTGCTCAATGACACATTAATTGAATTATGCCAGAACTAAAATTTATGAATTATTGACCATTTTTATATCTTTCCTGTACTGCGCAGGCACAGTACAGCCAGGAGGACGTCCGATGACGTCAGCGAGCACGCGTGAGACGCACTTTGGAGCACAGAAGAGCCCTACCTGGCAGCCAGCCTGGCCAGGTCGGTTGCGCCACGCGGAGCAGCGCAGAGGGCACGTCCTGCCTGCCACGGGCTGGAGGAAGCCCCAGGTAAGTGGATTTGAATTTTTATTTTTTTTAGGTGCTGCGTGAACCTTCCCTTTAAAGCGGGATTGTCACCATAAAAATCTAATTTTAACAGCAACAGGTCTGAGTGTATTAAGTGATAAAGACGGTAATCCTGCATTCAAAACTTTTTATGTTGTTATGGTTTGGAGTTATCACATACATTAGGAGCACTGGCCCCTTAAGTGCCATTGCCAAACAGTTGCATGCTGTGGTTCTTTTTAGCTATAATATATTCCTCCTCTTCCCTTTAGTTCCCCCTCCTTCTAATGACATAAGACAGCGCACTTCCTAGTATAGACCTCAGTGGAAGTGTCTGAAGACTCTGGGAGGAGGGCAGGTATTGAATACACAATTAGCAAGAGGAGAAAAAAAGTAAGGGAGGAAATTATGTCAGGAGGTCAAAGGTAACAAAGATGGAAACTGCCTAGAATAGGATTCTCTGCTTTTCCTTTATAAAATTCACAGGAAGCATAACGTGGACAGTGTAATACATCTGTTATGTAAGTAGAACTAGTATTTATCTACTTATATATGTCTTTTTTTATTTCTAGGTTAGCACGGGTGTTATCATAAGCACATCTGAGTCTAACTCTCTGGCAATTTAACACAGAATTGTCATTGCTGCTTGAAATACAAGGAGACAAATGTATTTTCTGTTTAGTTCTTGCTCTACATATAGATCCATCCAATCACTATATTTGTGTATATTTCAATATTTGAAATAAAAACTACATAAAACTATAAATACCTTTCAGATGCAGAATCATCTTTGAAGACATCTGGCAACTCCTGTAAATATAGGGGGAAAAAAAGTAATTAAAACTCTGTACACCACGTTACTGCTATTAGGATACTAGAAAAATGTACACAAATAAATCCACTGCATTTTTATCTTTCGACACAACACTAAAAGATTCATTACCGGAATATCGCTTGGAAACTCTTTCTTCAGCTCCTTTAGGGCTAAATATGCAGCCTCCTTGCTTGCAAGTTTTTTACTTTTCTTCCAACTCGATTCAGGAAAGTTTTTCACTATGTGATCTCTGACTTCTACTCTACAGGTGAACCTGAAAAAAGCAAATTATGATGATTAAAAACAACTTAATTAATGTTATAATGATGCCCACCCATGAGAAAGAACTACGGTAGGTAATCACCACCCAAGGCCCACTGTCACCACTCTGCTGTTAGTATTGGCCTGGTTGCTGCAGCCTCAATGGACTTAAGATGGGCGCACACATAAAATGTATACAGTTCTGTTTAAGTCCTGTCAGTTTTCATAAGTATTTGTATGCGTTTTCTATCATAGGCTGGGTTCACACATATAATGTGCATAGTTCCATTCCTATCCGTTAATCTGGTGCAGCCAGACAGGACAGGATTGTAGTGAAACTGTACACATTTTATGTATGAACCCAGCCTTAATGGTGCTGCCTCACTTAACTGGTGTGGCCAGTGAGGGCTTCCTGTACGGCACAATTTATTTTATCCCACAAGCCAGCTTTTCTGTATTCCATTACTGCGTCAACCAGTATGCCTACAAATCTTCTGTATGCCTGAAAACATGAGTGGTTATCATTAGTAATGATAACCACTCATGTTTTCAGGCATACAGAGGATTCATTACTATGGATGATTCATTACTACTACTACTACATTCATTATTTATGTGCACCACAGTATTCGATGTCGGTATTCGGACAATGATGACACTTCTACGACTACAACACTACCCATGAACCCTGCCCCTCCCCAAGCCCTGCTGCAGCTGCTGAGAGCTCTCCGGCAGCTATGAGTGTTCCCCAAGTACAGGTGTGGCTATAAGTTCTGCTCTATTTATTTATTTATTTGTTGTATTTATAAAGCTTGGCGTTGCGCCTCAACACAGCTACGCCACTGTCCCCACATACCTGCTCTATCATACATGCATATTGCGGTCTGCCCTGCTGGTATAACATAGAGCCTTGAGCACTGCTGCAGCTAGTAGCCCCATGCACCAAGCTGTATTCTTGTCCATGACCGCTACTGCGAAAATAAGATTATGCCACTGTGCTGCATTGTTTTCCTTAAAGAGAAACCATGACCAAGAATTGAACTTCATCCCAAACAGTAGCTGATACCCTCTTTTACATGAGAAATCTATTCCTTTTCACAAACGGATCATCAGGTGTCTCTGTATGGCTGATATTGTGGTGAAACCCCTCTCACAAGGAGCTCTGAGGACCATGGTACTCCTGGCAGTTTCCGGTCTGTGAACCTTGTTGCATTGTGGGAAATAGCTGTTAACAGCTGTTTCCAACTGCCAAAACAGCAAGCAGCAGCTACATCACCTGCTAGCAGGAAAAATGTCACCATGTGATAAATGTCAGAATGTAAATCAGGGATTTAAAAGATTTTACAATGGGCAAACACTGACTAAATCATTTATACATAATTATTGAAATGAAGCACTTTTTTATTACATTCATTTTCACTGGCGTTCCTCTTTAAGTATCACAAAGAGCCTTAACAGCTGTGGCTAGCCGGCTACAATAATGAAGGCGTACATTTGGTTATGAGGCTTGCTTGGAACCGCAGCAGCTGTATAGCTGTAGAAGAGCACAGCAAGGGCTGTAGCCATAACATGGGAGGCTGGAGCTGCAGCACTGTGTCAGGCACCCAACTTCCTTGCAGCTGTGAAGCTGGCAAGAAACAGAAGTGGCTGTGTGCTGGAGGGAGGACACCCAAATACAAGCCTGAGGCTGTACAGAGACGCTGGTAGGGACCGCAGCAGCTGTGTGCTGAAGCAGTGGCTATAAGAGTGGATGGAAATACAGAAAACTCGCTGGAGTCGTAGCGCTGTGTCAGGCACACGAGTCACGACACCCAAATTTCCTTCAGCTGTGAAGCTGGTGAAGAACGGATGTGTCTGTGTGCGGGAAGAAGCAGGTGCCCTAATACAAGCCTGTACACCCGAACCCACAGCAGCTGCAGAGTCTTGAGGGAGCAAAGGGAGCAGCACGACCCGGCATCTACACAAAGCAGCATTGAGAGTTTAGCTCTTGGGAGCCAGCCCCGCGGGGTGGGGGGCAAGGGAACATCTGGTGCAGAGAGCCCTGGCATCTCTACAGAGAACATCTTCAGTCGTTTCATCCCCCCAAATAGCAGAAGAGGCTTGGAACTGCTGCAGAGGGGGGTTTTTTTGCAGGCGGGGGGAGGGGATGGGGTGAAGGGAACAGTAAGTCCCTGTATCTGGGGCAGAGAGCCCCGGCACCTACACAAACAGCCCTGGGAGTTTGGCTCTCAGGAGCCTCTGCAGAGTCACATGACAGCCCCCCATGTGACTCTGCAGGAGCTCACGAGATACACACTCACAGGGCTGTTTGTGCAGGTAGCTGTCTCTCCCTCCCCCCCCCCCTTTTTCACGACAGGTAGCCTCTCTCGCATCCTTATCCCTTATTTCATCCTCCCCCCATAGCCCTCTCTTCTCCTTATCCCTCATTCCATCCCCCAGCCCTCTCTCTCACTCTAATCCCTCATTCCCTCTCTTAAGCTATCTCTTTCCTCCTTACCCCTCATTACCTCCCCCAGCCCTCTCTCTCCTCCTTACCCCTCATTCCCTCCCTCCAGCCCTCTCTCCTTATCTCTCTTTCCTCCTTATCCCTCATCCCCAGCCCTCTCTCTCCTCCTTACCCCTCATTCCCTCCCTCCAGCCCTCTCTCCTTATCTCTTTGCCTCACCATTCCTTTCTTTCCTCCTTATCCCTCATCCCCTCCTCCCCAGCCCTCTCTCTCCTCCTTACCCCTCATTCCCTCCCCCCAGCCCTCTCTCCTTATCTCTCTTCGCCTCACCATTCCTCTCTTTCCTCCTTATCCCTCATCCCCTCCTCCCCAGCCCTCTCTATCCTCCTTATCCCTAATTTCCTCCCCCACAGCCCTTCTCCTCCTCATCCCTCATTCCCTCCCCCCATCCGTATCTTTCCTCATAACCCCTAATTCCCTCCCCTATCCCTCTCTTTCCTCCTTTGCCTTCACTCAACACAACATTCCCCCACCCCTTCAGCAGCTGTCGCCCTCCCCCAACAGCTGTGGGTTTTCCCGAGGGAGCACAGTTACAGTGCATGCCATAGGTGATGTCTTCCCTTGATATGCCACTGCTTCTGGATATCGGCATCATTGTTGCGATACCGACATCATCATGATCATACAGCATGTAAAAACTAACTGATCTAGAAATATACATGCAAAGTTTGCTAAATTACTGTATGGTAGCTACTGCAGGCGGCTAACTGAACAGCAATAACATTACACTGAGTAAACTTTTTGGACGCTTCATTCAGTACTCGCTCTATTACGAAGCCCAAAAAAACAACGCAATACAGACATCGACCAAATCATATGCACTTCAACCTGTACTGTAGTGGGCTAGATGGTGGTTAGTACTGATACTGGCCTGGATAATGCTGACACTTCTGCCAGTGTTGTAGACGAGCACATCTTGACTATAATGTCCTTCAGAGCCTGTGATTGCAGACATTTAGCAGTAAAATGTCTACAATCATGGCTTCCTTGTTTTTGGATATTCAACATGTATAGTGTCATTGATATGTGTGGGATGGTGAGTAGTGCTCAGAGTTGGGGGTGCTCTGAGAAGTCATGACAAAGTAATGGTACTAATGCAGCACACTGCTGAAATAGAGAGTTCTAACTACTGTTAGGGTAAGTACAAATAAAGGATGCACTTGTGATTGAATAAGCCCCTGTAACGATCGGTGTCAGCACACAGAGAGAATCTGATCATTGATGATCTGCAGAATCATCAACAATACAGATGTATTATGGATGATCTGCAGAATCCCCAATAATGCAAGTATGACTAACCTCTGGAAACCTAATGAAGTGTAAGTGTTTGGTGCAACTGTAGGCTATCTGCCGTGGGGCGGGAGACACAGATAACTTAGGCCCGAGACCACCTGAGGAGCAGGTGGCCCTCGGCTGTGCAGGGACTATCTCTTTAAGAGAGGGGATAGAGATATTCTGGCAGCCAGTGATTCTCGGGTAACCTGGTAATCAGACTGTACTGCAGCCAAGGGACTCCTATGGGATAGAGGCCACTGGCTGCGCTGCAGGAAGGACTCTCTGATGAGTGAGAGGTCCTTGCAGCTAACTGACACTTGGTGGATTAGTGTCACGGGTAGTACAGACAGACTGAACACTCGAGGGATGAGTGACAGTCAGAAGGGTCAGGCAGGCCAGGTCGGCAACACACGAGCAGATAAGGTACAAAGACAGGAAGCTGATTCGGTAACCGGGTACAAGCAAGGTTGGCAACTGGTAGGCGGATGGGCAGAGGTACCAAATCAGAAAGCAAGAGAGAGGTCAACAGAGCAAATGGTGATAACAGATATAAAGCACAATCCTGGTCTGGGGTGTGAGGTCCTTGGTCTCGACACCCAGGAACTAGTCTAAGGAATAACACAGTATCCTATGCTTGGGTGTGAGGTCCTTGGTCTCAACACCCCGGAACTGGTCTAAGATATAACACAGCAATGACACAGTAATCCTAAGCTTGGGTGTGAGGTCCTTGGTCTCAACACCCCGGAACTGGTCTAAGATATAACACAGCAATGACACAGTAATCCTAAGCTTGGGTGTGAGGTCCTTGGTCTCAACACCCTGGAACTGGTCTAAAGTATAACACAGCAAATAACAAGAGAGTAATCTGGCTAAGTGTGAATTCCCAGGTCCACCTGGTTCTAACACACTGTAGGATCTGACTAAGGTCTGAGTGCTCACACGTAAGTATTCGCAACGTCAGACAACCAGCAACTGACAGGCAAGATGTATATATACTCCAGCGCTCCTCAGCGCTGCCCCCAGCCACTCAGCCAATCAGGAGTTCCGCTGGAATCAGCTGATCGTCCTGGTCAGCTGATACCTCTCCTGCTGGCATAAAGGTCCTGCCTTCTAGCGCACGTGCGCGTAGCTCTCCATCTGTGTGCACTAGAAGGCCCAGGCAAACCAGACGCATGCTGCTGTGTGGAAACCGCCGGTCTGAACGCGGAGACAGCCGCCCCGCTGCCAAACCGTGCGGCGGCATCTCCGCTATTCATTACAGCCCCCAGACACAATCCATTATTTTTAATGTAGTTTAGTTTTATCTATAGCGTACTTAATTCTTTTTTTAGTTCGGTACATGTTATGTGAACTTACGTGGGGATATGAGATGGTCCACTGGCATTCATCTCTTCAAAGTTGCGTATCTGTCTCTTCTTCTGGCAGAATTCATTGAGCATTGCTACGTAGTCTTGCTGTTGCTATGACAATGAAATAAATATAAAGGCTAACTTATGGGATATAAGAGCATATAAGAAATCTCTAGTAGGCCATCTTATAAATGCTGCCAGAATATAGCAAGCCTATGGTTTTAAGTTTTACACAGCCATATCAAACCCACATGTAGATAGCCTGTTTCGGACTTTTGGTCCTCATCAGTACATGGCAGGGATTGATAAGGCTGTATGAAATAGGGCTTGGATAAGTACAACAGAGTAACCAAGCAGCTCAGGGTGACCCAAACTACTATAGGCTTGCTATACACCAGCGGTTCTGGATGCTTGCTTGGCTTAACAAGGGCGAAAAGGGATAATTTGCATATTTAGTAGTAGTGCATTGTGGGTAACCACAAATGTTCATTTACGACTGAATTATTGCAAACTTCCTTCTGTTTTAAGAAGGCAATTAGACCTAGCTTTGCTTTTTTAGTAGGAGGGCTTTTTGGTCCCTTTTATCCCCCTATACATTCCTAGTAGTTTGGGTCACCCTGAGCTGCTTGGTTACTCTGTTGTACTCATCCAAGCCCTATTTCAAACAGCCTTATCAATCCCTGCCATGAACTGATGAGGACCAAAAGTCCGAAACAGGCTGTCTACATGTGGGTTTGATATGGCTGTGTAAAACTTAAAGCTATAGGCTTGCTATACACCAGCGGTTCTGGATGCTTGCTTGGCTTAACAAGGGCGAAAAGGGATAATTTGCATATTTAGTAGTAGTGCATTGTGGGTAACCACAAATGTTCATTTATGACTGAATTATTGCAAACTTCCTTCTGTTTTAAGAAGGCAATTAGACCTAGCTTAAAGGACCACTATTGTGAAAAATTAAAAATGTAACCACTTAATGACAACCAGACTTATAAAAACGTCTTGCTAGAAGCTCTTAAAGGGAACCAGAGATGAACGTTTCACACAAAATAAACATATCAGCCAATAGCTTGTAAAGAATAAATGCTCTACCTGATAATTTCGCCGCTCTGGTGTGCCTTTTTTAGTGTTTTTTTATCCATTATTGCTCCAGGAAAAATCAAATATGGTCGCCGGCTCATATCCCTTCTGCTTCCGGGTTATGAGTTGTTCTGGATGTGCTGTCTAGGCTATATGAGACTAGGCTGCTATCTAGGCTATATGAGAAAGGCTGCTGCAGCCTTTCATCTGTGTGCTTTCATTTTGGTATGATGTACAGCTGCCTGTAGGAAGTGTCTCTCATAGGAATGAAACAGCTGTCTTCATCATTATTGCAGCCACACTTGTCTGTTTCAGAGATTCTCTCTCAGCAGCAGCAGCCCCTCCCATGTAATCACAGCTCTCAGTATGTGGGGGTGGCAGGCTTGGGCTTGAAAAGACTCCACAGAAGAGTGACTCAGCTATAATGATTTCAGGTCAAACCTAGACTGAGCCAGTCGGGGATTCTTATCACAGCTGCTAATAGACTAATTAAGCAGATAAGAATAAAACTAATAGCAGGGTAGGTGTTTACTGATATGTTCCCACTGATAAATGTAATAAAATACATGATGGTGCTTCGTCTCTGGTTCTCTTTAATGGCTCCAGGATGTTTTTATAAATCTAACAGTGCTGCTGCCGCTGTACGTGTGCACATGCGCGTTCACGTGAGATTAGTGAGCAAAAAAAAAAAAGAAAAAGAAAAAATACACCTTTATTTCCAAATACTATATTGTCACCATACTTTGTACTAGGGACATAATTAAAATCTTGTGATAACCAGGACAAATAGGCAGAAAAAATGTGTAGGTTTTATGTACAGTAGCAGTGTTAATATTAAAACTATAGAGGATGAAATTGGAGAAATAGTGTATTTTTTCTTTTTTTTTCCTTGTTTTTCCCTTTAAAATGCATAGAAAATAAAGTAATTACTTAAAACAAATATCAACCCCAAAAAGCCTAATTGGTGGTGAAAAAACAAGATATAGATCATTTCATTGTGATTAGTAGTGATTAAGCTATTGGCAAATGAAAGGGATTAGCACTGAAAGGTGAAAATCGGTCTTGTCCGTTAGGGTAAAAACCCCTTTGGGGTGAAAATATACACAAACAAATACAAATAAGAAATACATTTTTTTCAGCTTAAAAAAAATCTGTACTTTACTTTTCTCCTATGTTTCTGTCTTACAGTAGGTAGTGAAAATTTGACACAGGTTTTGGACTAGCCCATCTCCTCATGGGGGATGTCTTTATATTAAAAAACACTTAGTGCACAGGAGTTGCTCAGTTCAACTGACAAAATAGTGTGCAAACAGGTAGGGGGGTGGCATGCATTTTTGTATAGATCCATTCCAGGGACGGCTTTTGTAAAGATTAAAGGAAATACTGAGACTCCCCCAGGAGGAGATGGAATAGTCCCAAACCTGTTAGTTCTGTCAGAATTCTACTACTTACTGTAACAACCATATAGGAAAAAGTAATGCATGTCTCTTTTTACTCTGGCTGTATAGTGTACTGGTTAAAGAGGAACTCCAGTGAAAATAATGTAATAAAAAAAGTGCTTCATTTTTAGAATAATTTTGTATAAATGATTTAGTCAGTGTTTGCCCATTGTAAAATCATTCCTCTCCCTGATTTACATTCTGAGATTTATCACATGGTGACATTTTTACTGCTGGCAGGTGATGTCAGTGGAAGTAGCTGCTGTTTGCTTTTTTGGCAGTTGGAAACAGCTGTAAACAGCTATTTCCCACAATGCAACGAGGTTCTCAGACAGGAAACTGCCAGGACCATGGTCCTCACAGTTTCCTGTGGGAGGGGTTTCAGCACAATATCAGCCATACAGAGCCCCTGATGATCAGTTTGTAAAAAGGAATAGATTTCTCATGGGAAAGGGGGTATCAGCTACTGATTGGGATTAAGTTCAATTCTTGGTTACGGTTTCTCTTTAAAGAGAGTCTGAAGTCAGATAAAAAAAATGGCTTTTTAGCTTATATTCAGCAGGGGTATGTTTGCCCCTGCTAAAACGCCGCTATCCCGCGGCATAACAAGGGGTCTTTAGTCCCCAAATTCCCCTGCTACCTCTGGGGAGCGCTTCCGTGTGAGGCAGGGATATGAGCTGCAGCTCTGCCTCACACGCGTCTATCAGCGACGGATCTCCGCCTCTCCCCCGCAAACATGCCCCTGCTGAACATAAGATAAAAAGCCATTTTTTATCTGGCTTCAGACTCTCTTTAAAGAGACACTGAAGCGAGACTAAATCTCGCTTCAGCTCTCATATATAGCAGGGGCACGTGTGCCCCTGCTAAAACGCCGCTATCCCGCGGCTAAACGGGGGTCCCTTCACCCCCAACCCACCCCCCGCAAAAGTTGGTCGCTAGGTTGGTCGTAGATTAGCCCTTCCTGGAGGCAGGGCTAACGGCTGCAGCCCTGCCTCCAGTCGCGTCTATCAGACGCGCATCGCCGCCTCTCCCCCGCCCCTCTCAGTGAACGAAGACTGAGAGGGGCGGGATAGAGGCGGAGATACGCGTCTGACAGACGCGCGTGGGGCAGGGCTGAGGCGGCTAGCCCTGCCTCAATGCGGAAGCGCTCCCCCGCATTACGGAGGGGATTTGGGGGGACAGGGACCCCCGTTAAGCCGCGGGATGGCGGCGTTTTAGCAGGGGCACAAGTGCCCCTGCTATATATGAGGTCTGAAGCGAGATCTATTCTCGCTTCAGACTCTCTTTAAGGGCTCTGAATCTGACGCAGGCACCCAGGGTTCAAATCTCAGCTCTTCCTGCTCATTAGGTCAGCAGCTATTCAGTAGGAGACCTTGAGCAAGACTCCTAAGGACCTTTTTCCACTGCGCAGCTGAGTTGCAAAATCGCAAATCGCTAGTGATTTTTAAATCGCTAGGGTTGCTACTTTATCATAGAAATCATGAGAAGTATTTTCCACTGTAGTGATTCGATTTGCAGATTGCAATCTCTTTCCGGAGCAATTTTAAGAGGGATAATGCAATGCAAATGAAAAAAAATGCAATTGCATAACAAAATTAATGAAAAATCTCAATCGCTGGCATTTGTGATTTGTGATTGCGATTGGTAGAGGAAAAGGGATCTAACACTGCTACTGCCTATAGAGAGCATCTTAGTGGCTGCAGCTCTGGTGCTTTGAGTCCCCTAAGAGATAAGTGCAATATAAATGTTATTTGTCTTGTCTATGTATTTAAATGTATTGTAAATTTTACGAGAAAATCTCCACTGCGCATGCGCAATAATGTGTGCATGTACAGCAACGTATGCGCGTCAACAGGAGCGCAATCGAGAATGCACGCAGCCAGGGCTGCGCAGACGTAGAGGCCATCAACTCGCTGAGTTGCAGGAACCAAAAGTGGGCCGCTGCGGGGGACTGGAGGAACGCTCAGTGGCAGCACAGGCACAGGACGGCAGCAGGGGGCAGGTAAGTTAAACTGGCTTTTTTCCATGACTTTAGGTTCCCTTTAAAGGGATGAAGATGTGAAAATTAAAAATGAATATATATACACATACATATAATATATACATTTGTCCATCGTAAAATGCACTGTAAAGAACTTTTTTCCTGTGTAACTTTCATGTACAGTAAGTAATATTAATTTAATGGCTCTGAACCCATTTCTGTCAGGTTTTGGATTAGTAGATCTCTTTCTGGGGTATTCTCAAGGTTTCCCTGTTTCATTAAAATAACATCTAAACATCAATGATACAGTCTATCTGCCAGAACCGTTTTTGCTACATTATTTACAGTGCATTTCATTCAGGATAGATTTTATGGATGTGCACGTGCGCATTTTAATGTTGTAGATTTTTGTCATTGTGATGCTTTAATATCCATTCCGTACAAATTTGCCTTTACATGACAGAAGGGACATGGGCTGAGCCTGTGAAATACACACATACACTTTTATGCATCTTATATTAATATTCTATGATATGCTGTACCTCGGAAGTAGAAGATGCCGACAGAGCGACTCCATCTTCACCTTTACTTCTTTCCAAACTAAGGTCTCCAGTGCTAAGAATTAAAACAACAGCATTGGCAACATCTTCAATACTTCTTCATACAATCTCTCTCTATATATAAATACTCACACACACACACAAAGGGACGAGTGCTGTATTGACACAGTGCTTTATTAACACCTTGCTCTGCTATGGCAGAGCAGAGTGATGTGCACTGTTTTTATGATGGGGGGGGGGGGGGGGGGAGCTACAGCATGCAGAGGCATAGCTAGGGTTTTCAGCGCCCGGGGGACAAAGACTATTAATGCGCCCCTCAAGGTGAAGGTTGCGCCAAAAAGGGGCGTGGTCACACAATAAATGTGGGCGTGGTTATGGGTGGAGCCAAATGTACATGGAGGTTAGCAGGCCCACGCTCACCCACCCTCCCTCAGTATGTACCTTCCAGCATGTTCCAAGACAAATTCAGCAATCATGAGCCCCCCCCTCCCCATCAAGACAAATTCAGCAATCATGAGCAAACATGAGGCCCCCAACATGACCAACTCAGCAATCATTAGGCCTCCAACAAGACAAATTTAGCAATCATGAGCCCCCCCCCCCCCATCAAGACAAATTCAGCAATCATGAGCAAACATGAGGCCCCCAATATGACCAACTCAGCAATAATTAGGCCCCCAACAAGACAAATTTAGCAATCATGAGGCCCCCAGTAAGACAAATTCAGCAATCATGAGGCCCCCATTAAGACAAATTCAGCGATCTTGGGGCCCCCAACAAATCATGAGGCCCCCAACAAGACAAATTCAGTAACCATGAGGCCCCCAACAAGACAAATTCAGCAGTCATGAGACACATAAATAGACAGCATTTCACATAAATAGGCAGAATGCCCCCTTAATATGGTAGACACCTCTCACCTGGCAGCAGTTCCCCAAAATACACTCAATCTGACAGCAGTGGTTCCCCAAAAATAGGTAGCCCCAGGTCTATAGGTGTCCCCAGAATAGGTGGCCAGCAGTATAGATGTCCCCAGAATAGGTGGCCAGCGGTATAGATGTCCCTAGAACAGGTAGCCAGGGGTAGAGATGTCCACAGAACAGGTAGCCAGGGGTATATGTGCCCAGTATATGTAGGCAGGGGTATGTGTCCCCAGTATATGTAGCCAGAGGTATATGTGCCCAGTATATGTAGCCAGGGGTATATGTGCCCAGTATATGTAGGCAGGGGTATATGTGCCCAGTATATGTAAGCAGGGGTATATATGCCCAGTATATGGAGGCAGGGGTATATATGCCCAGTATATGTAGGCAGGTGTATATGTTCTCAGTATATATAGCCAGGGGTATATGTCCCCAGTATATATAGTCAGGGGTATATGTGCCCAGTATATGTAGCCAGGTGTAGATGTGCCCAGTATATGTAGTGGGGGGTATATGTCCCCAGTATATGTAGTCAGGGGTATATGTGCGCAGTATATGTAGCCAGGGGTATATGTGCCCAGTATATGTAGTCAGGGGGTTATATGTGCCCAGTATATGTAGCCAGGGGTATATATGCCCAGTATATGTAGCCAGGGGTATAATATGTGCCCAGTATATATAGTCAGGGGTATATGTGCCCAGTATATGTAGCCAGGGGTATATGTGCCCAGTATATGTAGCCAGGGGTATATGTGCCCAGTATATGTAGCCAGGGGTATATGTGCCCAGTATATGTAGCCAGGGGTATAATATGTTCCCAGTATATATAGTCAGGGGTATATGTGCCCAGTATATGTAACCAGGGGAATATGTTCCCAGTATATGTAGTCAGGGTTATATGTGCCCAGTATATGTAGCCAGGGGTATATATGCCCAGTATATGTAGCCAGGGGTATAATATGTGCCCAGTATATGTAGCAGGGGTATATATGGTCAGTATATTTAGCCAGGGGTATATATGCCCAGTATATGTAGGCAGGGGTATATGTGCCCAGTATATGTAGCCAGGGGTATATATGCCCAGTATATATAGCCAGGGGTATATATGCCCAGTATATGTAGGCAGGGGTATATGTGCCCAGTATATGTAGCCAGGGGTATATATGCCCAGTATATGTGCCCAGTATATGTAGGCAGGGTAGTCATACCCAGAGTCCACTTGGAAACTTTTGGTCCCAGAGCCTTCTGTCATGCTGCCCCTACGTTTTGGAACTCCTTACCTCAACAGATCAGGACAGCTCCATCCCTGGACGTGTTTAAATCCAGACTGAAAACCCACCTGTTCAGTTTGGCATTTGCAGAAATATAACTTTTGTTGTGTGAATACTTCATCCTATTAATTACTGAATCTGAGAGAGCCTAAGCGCTTTGAGTCCTATGGGAGAAAAGCGCTATAGAAATGTTATTGTATTGTATTATTGTATATATGTGCCCAGTATATGTAGCCAGGGGTATATATGCCCAGTATATTTAGCCAGGGGTATATATGCCCAGTATATATAGTCAGGGGTATATGTGCCAAGTATATGTAGCCAGGGGTATATATGCCCAGTATATGTAGCCAGGGGTATATATGCCCAGTATATGTAGCCAGGGGTATATGCCCAGTATATGTAGGCAGGGCTATATGTGCCCAGAGTAGGTAGCCAGGTGTCCCTCTCCCCAGAAGGAGGGGAGCAGCACAGAGAAGAGGGAGAGCTGCTCTCCCTCCCTCGCTGTCCCCTCCATTAATGTCCGGGTGTCTGGCACAGCGGGCGGAACTTACCTCCGTCTCGTCGCAGCGCCGGATGGATTTGCCGCTACTCTGGTCTGGTCCAGACCAGAGCAGCGGCTGCGGCACCCGAACTTCCGGCACTGGAGCGAGACGGAGGTGAGTTCCGCCTGCTGCGCCAGACACCCGGACATTAATGGAGGGGACAGCGAGGGAGGGAGAGCACCCTAAGGTGAGGGAAGGAGGGGGGAGATGGCCCCCCTTCCCTACCGCTGCTCACAGCTCTCCCTCTTCTATGCGCTGCTCCCCTCCCCAGAAAAAAAAAAAAACAAAGCAGCTCAGCTGGGCGCGGGGGCACTTGACCTACCCCAACCCCCCCTAGCTACGCGCCTGACAGCATGATAAAGTGTCCTTCAGGGAGGGGGAATGAGGGGAACAGTGTACTTGGTAGTTGTGGCTGTTTAAAGGTCTGGCATTCCAGACCCTTAAATGAACTTGGGATCTCCTGTACACAAACTGGTTTCTCGGTCAAGGTCAGCATTCACACCTTTAGTGTCTACTGGCAAAGTGAAGCCAGCTACATGGCAAGTCTATGGAGTTAGAGATCAGTCTTGGACAATCATCTGTAGCTAGAGAAAGAAACTAAAGCCTGCTGCTAAAGCTCACTCTCTAGCAATTCTGAAGACAATTGCCACTGATGCAAGCACCTCCCCTCTCCACTGGAATAAATGAAGAAAGCCATGAAAACATGTTGCTGCAATACCAGTGACAAAACTGATTTGCTGCCTGTTTACTGGTCACTGTGCATACTGTATACATATAATCATTACACTGTATATATGCACACCACTGAAATATAAAGAAAGTGCCCTTTTTACACATATGCAAAAATACCTAAAATAGAAATACCTTTTAGATCCAGACTCTTCCGTCAAAAGATCTGGTAACTTCTGTAATTGCAGGTAAGAAAAAATGGTGCAATTAAAACCATGTGCATTGTGTTACTGCTATGACCATACAGTACTAGAAAACTCTACATAATTAAATAAACTATTGATTCTGCAATACAGCATTCAAAGGTTCCTTACCGGAATATCACTCGGATTCTCTTTCTTCAGCTCCTTAAGGGCTAAATATGCAGCCTCCTTTTGTGCAAGTTTTTTATTTTTCTTCTGACTTGATTCTGGAAATTTTCTCACTCTCTGCTCTTTGACTTCTACACTACAGGTGAACCTAAAAAACAAGCAAACAGCCATGATGAAAAATGGCATTAAGCTGTAACTAGCCCAACCCAAAGGGTCCAAAATCTAATTTCCTGAAATTGCATTCCCTGAAATAGCTGTTAACATGCAGCAGTAGCTATACTTTGTCTTCTTTCACAAACACATCTACTCACTCAAGGTTATGTGATGGCCCAGTGCGATCAACCTCCAGATAGAGAAAAGTCCAGCTCTTTTTCTGACAGAATTCATTAAGTAGTGCTGTAAACTCAGGTTGAAGCTACTCCATGTGGAAATAAACAAGAAAAGTAAAAAAAAAAATATTAAAGAAGGAAATCACTAAAAAGACACAAGGAAAACATATCTAAAATAAACCTGAAAAGTTGTGAAGAGCTTCAAGTGCTAGTGAGATAAAATGCAGGTAGGACAACACGGCTTTGATCATTAAAGGATCCTAAAAACCTCATCCAGGAAGATAACTGAAGGCCTTCAAGTCCTGGAAGCTCTGTTGAGAAGTGCATTTTAAAGGGGAACTGAAGAGAGAGGTATATGGAGGCTGTCATGTTTATTTCCTTTTAGACAATACCAGTTGCCTGGCAGCCCTGCTGATCCTCTGCCTCTAATACTATTAGCCATAGCCCCTGAACAAGCATGCAGCAGATCAGGTGTTTCAGTGGTTCAGACTTATAAGTCAGATCTGACAAGACTAGCTGCATGCTTGTTTCTGGTTTTAATCAGATACTACTGCAGAGAAATAGACCAGCATGGCTGCCAGGCAACTGGTATTGATTGAAAGGAAATAAACATGACAGCCTCCATATACCTCTCTCTTCAGTTCCCCTTTAACAATGACTACAAATACGCTCACCGACCACTTTATTAGGTACATCTTGCTATTACCGGTAGGACCCACTTTTGCCATTAGAACAGACTTAATTCTTTGTGGCATTCAACAAGTTGTTGGAAACATTTCTCAGAGATTTTGAAACTGGTATAGGTGGGCAGTGCTGTGCATGTGCTCATTTGTGCTGCACAAATCATCTATCTTTTTTAGTTTTTGAGATATTCACCTTTTTATAAAAGGTCAAATGTTTTTTTATAAAAATGTGAATAGCAGTTTCGTGCCTGGAGGTTGTTGTTTGAGGGCTGGGTGGTGTTATTGTTTTATGTAATAAATGCTATTATCTTCAAGATGAAAGCAGCACAAATCTTAATTTTTGCAGCACAAATGGGCACAAACGTGGCACTAACCGAACATGATGGAATTTTTATTTGTGCTGATTGTAGAGGGGCCAGCTTCATGGAGCTACACTGCACTACTGCAGCATAGCATGCACTGAGCCCACGCTCCTCTCATTAAAGGAAATCAGAGATGGTTTCCTAGCCCCTATTTATACTTACCTGGGACTTCCTCCAACCCCATGAGCACCGTGGCCTCTCTCCCCATCCTCCTCGGCCCATGTTACACCGCTATGACTCCCAGTAATCCAGGCAGTCGCAGCCTTCTGCGTATGCGCGGTTTGGCCACGCAGCCCTCATCATGCTCCTATCCCCTGGAACATTCTGCTCCTATGAGAACACGGCGGGGCAAGCGTGTGGCCAAGCCGTGCATGCGCAGAACCTTCGACTGGTGGAGACTGACTGGATTACCGGGAGTCGTAGCGCCAGAACGGGGGGGCAAAAGAGGATGGCAGAGGAAGGCACAGTGCTTATGGGGCTGGAGAAAGCCCCAGGTAAGTATAAATTAGCACTAGTATACCATCTCTGCTACACTTTAAGCTGCACTGTTTTAGCAGCGCAGCTTGATGAATCTTGCCCATGGTATCTAATGTCTTATGGGTAAAAATGCAATGTCTTAAATGAATAAAGGAAATAAAACTGCATGCACTGCTCAGTTTTGGCACCTACAGTATAGTACATATCCTGACGTGCATACCATGTATACATAATGCTCTTTCAGTTTAAAAAAAAATTCCTGCAAACTTCTGCGGTTCTGACATGTATTACAGCTAAAGGTACCTGCAGACGTCCAGTGAAAAATGGCGCCGGTTAAATAATGGCGCACGCTTCCGCTCAATATTTGTTTAAAATTATATTTATCGTTTAAAAGGTTAAAATGGTGCAGACCTTGTTAACGTTATTTATCGTTTAAAATCCTGCTTTTTGTACTGCCTGAACATTATTTATCATTTTAAGCCCTGCTTTGCTGGCGGTTTGAAAATATGTCTGCCCGCCTACTTTAACATTTAATAGCAAAGCCCACTTAAAAGCTAGAAACTCCAAATTTGCAGGTTATGTTAGGAAGAACAGTGGGAAGAAGAGGAAAAGACCTTATACTTTGAGAAAATCGATTTTAAAGTGTCAAAGGAAAAAAGTTACATTTAAATGCGGTAAATGACAGTTAATGAAGCAAAACCTGCCTACTTTAGCAGTTAATAGAAAAGCACCCTTACATGCTACAAAGACCAAATTTGCAGGATATGTTAAAAAGAACAGTGGGAAGAAAATAATCTTTTCCTAGTTCCCTTTTTTATGGTCAGAATGTGGGAAATTTTTAAAAAAAGGGAGTGGGGTCCACCTACCCAGCATATTTAACCCTTTGTCTCCCATGCAGGCTGGGATAGCCAGAATACGGAGCCCCGGTCGACTGAGGCTTCGCACCCTGAGCTATACCAGCCCGCATTGTATATGGTATGGGGGGGCTCTGGGGGAGAGAGGCGGCCAAGCCTT